>NC_092861.1:81714631-81725838 GCF_032062135.1 Pyxicephalus adspersus | reverse complement strand
TGCCATTAGAAAGAATGATTTTTTAGGGGAACAGTGACTTTTAATGCAAGCTCGCCAGTGTAAAGCTGCCGGAGACGCGCGGCTCCGACCGCGAGCTTATTTAGTTGCTGAATTGCGTCCGATTTCACGGCGGCATCAGCGTCCGATTTCAGATCGCGAATACGAATGCGCGAGTAAGCGTCCGATTCTGCTTGATGAATTAGGGCCATAGTGTTTTTTTATAGTAGACCAAAAAGAAAATGCAGAGTTGCAGAGTCAGCATTATTATCTACTTTATCATTATTTTTGCTATTCTGATTTCTATTTGTTTTCTTTTTTATTATTTTTCTTTTTTAATATTTCTGTACATAAAGCACTGGCATTGGTGTTATATGCAGTGAACAATCCAAGAAAGGCAACACATGAATATCAAGTCAAAGCAATGATAAGCTTAACTAAAGTGACAGCGTAATAGTTTAGCATGTTTTATTAGAACAATACTTGCACTCCCCATATAGTCTTTTTTTATTGATAAAGTAATTCCTTTGTTTTTTCGATAGGTCCCTTGCCTCCATCTTCATCTCAAGAAATGAGGTGAAAAACCTGATAATGGGGATGCAGTAGAGATTTTAATATCTATCAGCCCCTTCTTTAAAGCCCTTATCTTTCATGGTAGGATTAGTGGAATTTATATAATGCATTATTAAAAAAGTTGAAAATTGGATTACAGTATGTTAACGATTATTCTTGTAATATGGTTCAAATCCATGTTGACCACATGCTTGCTACATTACCAGACATAAAGTAAAGTGTGTATGTAACATCGCTGTTCCTACGCATATTATAACAACACAAACAACTGTACAAAAACATATGAATGTTCCCTTGAAAACATTAACATATTGAACAGACCCCCACATAGCCCCCAAAAGTAATATAAAACCTAATAGTTTGAGGGTAGTTTGTTACCCACAAAACAACAAAAAAACATACAAAGCTGGAAAGTTTAGCTTTAAAATGGAATTAAACCTTTTTTCAAAACAACTGTGATCAGGCAGGTGCTTTATTGCAGAAGGCAGAACCAATGCCGCCTCCTTTCTCTCTTCTCCTTGGTTTTGATCTTTGACCATCTTGATTGACCAGGCTGGGATGACTTAACTCCTGCACACTTGTGCAGCTGTTCATTTAGTCCCTGCAGCTGCAAGGGAAGCTAGAATGTGTTTTCTTGACATAAGAAATCAGCGATCAGAGCAGACCTGCCAGGTTGCAAACTTTATTTCTGTTTATATATAGCTTACAATTTCTGCCTTTTGTTTACAAAAAAGACCACTATGTCCTAGATACCAGAGGAAATACATAGAGAGATGTGATTTCAGAGTCTTTTTTTTTTTTTTTAAGTTTGAACATTTTTCCAGTGTGTTTGCAGCTCCAGAGGTCAGTGTCATTTACAGTTTGTTAAGTATATGTAAATACTTTAATGGCCATAGTCTAAACCAGTGGTGGGCAAACTTTTTAGTCAGGGGCCACAATCTAAAAAAAAATTGCCAGAGGGGCCCGGTCATCTTGACACCACTGATAGCACTGTGCACTGTGTCAATGCACACAACCCGCCCACTCTTCCATCGCAGGCTCAGATCCAGGTTCCGCGGCTCTGGCTGGTGCGGCCCCCTCCTCCCCCGGCCGTATATGTCCCGCGGGCCGTAGTTTGCCCATGTCTGGTCTAAACTCATGTATACATTAAGTGTGTATCTGAAAAAAAAAAACTTTTCAGTGAAAAGGAGCGAGAGAATGAGGGGGAGATCAACTTTATCAATTATAATAAAAGGTAGGAGTAACTTACCATATATATATGTATATCTAAATATTGTTCCTGGAAGCTTGAGTAACATTTTTCTATAATCTTATGTATTCCTAGACTTTTATGGCCCTCACTATAAAACTATACAATTTAACCAAGTTTATCTGCACTAACACCAGGTAGGATAATACAATATGATAATATTCCCACCTATTCCTATATAAATATCTTGTACAATTTCTGTTATACACATTTCATTGATACCTTTAATTCCTTTCTTGACTCTGATTACTAACAGACTTCTATACCTGTTTGATCATTATTTTATTGAACTGTGTGATAAATATTTGGATAAATGACTGTGATAAGCTGCACTTTTCATACGAACGATTGCTGTAAATACGTGTATTCTGATAAGTTGCTTTTTCCATATGATTGATGATCGATTGAAGTACATTTTCTTAAGTCATAGCTTCTTGCTTGTTGGTTCTTGTAATCCCCTAAGGAAGCAGATTGGGAGAAACACATCTGGACTGAGACTTTTCGTAACCTTATATTGCATTTTGAATCATAGTATAACAGTGAAACTGTATCTAGCCAGCTAGCCAACTCTCTATTCCTGAGGACCTTTCCTGTGATTTGCTGAATATATTGGTTAAACAACAAATTTATGAGTATAAGTGTCCTAGTACCTTGTATACTTTTGAGGAAGTTCTATATAAATACTGTTAACAAAAAAACCCTCATTTTTCTTGTTCCTTTTTTCTGCACTATATTCCTTACTATGGCTTGATAATATAAAAATATTACACTGGGGAACGCATTTTTTGTTAAGTTAGATCTTACACTTGTTTTTTACTAATTTTTGGGTGGTAAATTCAGAAATGACCATAGTTTTTTGCTATCACATCCAGTTATTACGATACAGGGTAACCTCTATTTTTGTCAAAAAACATCCAAATTTTACATACAATGAAATAATATTGAAATAATAACTTGAATGTACTGTTTATTCAAATTTCTTTTGTTCATACAAAGGATTAATTGTTACTCTGTGACATTATTTTTACAGTAAAACATTTGAAAATGAATCGGGTAAGTGGTTAAGGTAAAAATTTATGTTTGTAGCTTTTCCTGGAGTGTTTAGTGTTGGGAGAATCCCGCCAATGCTCCAACAATAGTCAGCCATCACATGTACATTCCATATACCCTGATACCGTCCTTCCATGACCTTCAAATCTTGGAATTGTTCACCTTGCTCATCACTGACTGCACCAAAGTTTTCTGGGACGTTAGAAAGATGGCTATGTAGAAAATGTACCTTGATGCTCATAAGCATTTTGTAGCTCTCCAAGAGTTTCTGGACAATTTCTGTGTAATTATTTGCTTGTGTGTTTCCAAAAAAGTCCTTGACAATGCCTTTAAATGATAACCAAGCATTCTTTTTGACTTCTGACATTGTCCTGATGAAATGTTCATCTTTGATCAGCTGCCAAATTTGTCGACCATCAAACACACCGGCCTTTATTTTTTCAAATGACAGGCTAGGAAATGACGTAATGAGGTACTTGAAACAGTCTTCTTTAGTTGGCAAAGCTTTACCGAACTGCTTCTCAAGAGAGGGAAGTGTAACGAAAACCGGAACTGGGATTTCATCTGAATGAGCCACTGGGCGTATAGTCGATGGTAGACTAGGATACTCTACGGTATTTATTTTTCTTGTTATATACTGAAGTTTTCACTATACAAAAGTCACAGTCACTGAAATGATCTCCTGGCTCTCGCCAAACCATAGGTATACCAAATGTCATCTTATCACATGTTCCCTTTGTCCACATCTGTAAACCCTCGACACACTGTTTGCACAACTTATGAGGGGCCCAAGACTTATCTTGATCACTAAGTTTAACTTTGAAATATGCCAAATAGGCTTGCTCTACAAATGTGCTGATGTTCGCTCTTTAACTGGGAATGGTGAAACTGCCACAGGTATAACAAAATGAATCAGGGTTGCTAAGGCACTTACAACGAGAAACAGCAGAGCCAGACATGATTTGAAAGAAAGGAAATATGTGTGTAGGTAGAAAAATAAATTTTGCTTATTCACTTTGTAGAGCAGCGCACAACCTCTCACTACACTGTCTTCCGTGTAAATGAGTAGCCTATACAAATCCATGCTACAGTAATCACATTTTTATAAGCAGTAGAGGAAAAACCTGACGTTATAGAAGAAAACTAACTGCACTTTCAGAAACAGCATACCTATTTTAGTGTAAATAAGCTTAAAAATTGAAGTCAACAAAAAATTTGTTCAAAATTGTTACACACTTAAATAGTTACACTTAAAAAGCCACACACTTACCTAGCGTTCATTTGAAAATTTCAGTTGCCACTAAAACAACAGGAACAGAGAAAATCATCTGAAAAGGATACTTTACCTGTGCCAATTATAAAGGATTTACCCTCAACATAAAACCCATAAAGGTAATCTCTCCACTTTTGTTTTGGATATAATTGGTCACCATTATGTCACCTGGACAAGACGACAAGGACAATATCCAATGAGGATGCAAACAAATATAAAATGCTACAGGGAGTTCTATCCTTTCTTTACTGTACTAAAAATAAATAAAATATTTTATTGCTTCTTGTGTCTCTATGAAGATTTGCCCCCACTCTATCTACTGGGGTATTCCCCCTAACATAAGCAAAGAAAGCAGCAAAATGTACATTTTGGCTGTAGATACAGCAGTAATACAAGTTTACATAAAGTTTATATACCCGATAGCATATGGTAAAAGTATCAACAGATGGAACATAAAATATCTAGAAGACAGGAAAATAAATTGGAAATTAGAATGAGAGCTAAACTTTCAGACTGTTAGCAATGATTTGTGGGTGTGTTGCGTCTGCTAATGAAATCTGCCAGGTGTCACATCCGTGAGAACAGAACTTATCATTATTTGGACTTCCACTCACAGAAGCTTGGCAGAAGTATTTCCAAACACTGAGATGTATCACTGCAACTCTTAAGAACACTGTGTAAGTAGAATTGTTATATAACCCAGTACTGTATATTAATAAGTTCTAGATTGAAATAGTAAGTTTTCATACCTCTACTGTGTACAGTGTACTTTTATCTGAATATCTAGGTTTTTTTTTATTTACTGACCTCCACACCAGTGTTTTCCATGTTGACTGTCAAAACAAGCAGATCAGGGAAGATAATTAGGAGGGAAACAGTGTAGGTGTCACTGAGGACTGACATCTGATTTCCAATATGTGAGTTTTCCACCCAGTATATCCTGACTTTGGGTGACCAGTAACACTTAATTACAAAATATTTTTCAAACAACTGAAAGAATACAGTAGCAATAACTGTAGCAATATTATGCTTACAAAAACATAACTAAAAACAAAAGCATATCAAGAATGTTAAAGGAAAAGAGCAAAAAGCAATAATGGGAAAGTGGCTAAAACTAAAACTAAAAAAAAATAAATAATTTATTTATTTTGGAAGTCATCTAACAATCAAAGATGATTGTTTGATTGATTTCCTAGATAATTTTAATTAGCTGAACAACTGTCCAGAGAATTATTCGGTCTTTGCAAAGTAAATTATATCGTAAAAACAAAACTGTTTCACTAAAAGTTTCACACCTTTTTTCTCTTTAGAGTATACTGGTATCTTCTTTTCTCCATCAGGTAATGTAACATAGTGTCAGTACTGCTTTTTGTATTCATTAAGACCAAAAATAAAGAGGTCTTTAGGAGTGCAAAAAGTAGCATTAGCTCCGCTCTGTGCACCAGTGTCAAAGTAACCCAGCAACCCAAGCAAAACGCAAGCACGTGGAGTACTAAAGAAAAAACAGAATATGCAATGAGATACCTTCTCATAGCTGCCTGTGCTACCAATTTCTTTTGCTGTGAAATGATTTTCAAAAGTCCACTTAGAAACTGACACTTTCAAGAATGTCAATCTCCTTTGTCTCTCACGGCACTCACTGGTTCATCCTACTGACCTTCAAGTTATTATTTGCACTGCAGCGAGATAAATGAAAGGATCCAATCGATTAACAAGTGTTGGTTTCCCTGCAGGCTTTAGGGGACTTAGGGGAATATTTCTCCTTGATGGACCATACTTTAGAGGTGTGGGAGGCACGATGAGTAGGGATGAGCGAGAATGCCTCTGGCATTCTTGCGAAAATTTCCTTGAACTTCTGACGGGTCCGCTAAATTTCGGTGAACCGATTTCACTAAACCATCGGAAGAACGAGGAAATCATTATGATCCCTGGCATTAAAGGTTAATTAACCACTAGTGCCCCGGGATCGCAGTGGATTCTCAGGGCTACAACCGTTCATGCAGCCCTGGGAATCCTCCTGTTTGCGATCCCCTGCACTAGAAGTTAATTACTTCTAGTGCCCGGGGATCACAGTGGAACTGCAGATGAAAGTTCATCTGTAGTTCAGTTCCTACGGTCAAATGATAAGTACAGCACAGTGACTATGGGAACTGAACTGCAGATGAACTCTCACTGCAATCCCCGGACACTATAGGTTAATTAACCTCTACTGCCCTGGGATCACAGTGGATTCTCAGGGCTGCAATCATTCATGCAGCCCTGGGAATCCTGTGTGCGATTCCCGGCACTAGAGCTTAAATGGGGACAAGTTTCCCCATTCAAAACCTCTTGTGTTCTCTGATTGGAAAGCTTTCCTCAGCCAATCTGAGAGCACTAGAGATTTTGAATGGGGAGACTTGTCCCCATTTAACCTCTAGTGCCAGGGATCGCACACTGAGCTGATCAATGAATGCAGTTGGCGTTTTTTTTTTTAACTTGCTCACTCATACCTAATGATGAGTAAATAGTAAAATAATCTGAGACTCAATTCCATAGACTATAACACATTTTTGCTATAATGACTGTTGTTTTCCACAGTGAAAGACAAAGACAGTAAATATAACGGTGACATAAAATGAATGATTAGCAAATTGTATGTGTTAAAGTATAGTCAGCTAAGTCTATTAAGAGGAAAACTGGTACTGTATGTAAACTTAATACACAATCCTACAGCTTAACCTGAAAAAAAAATTCTGGCTTTCACAACTCTTTTTCATGAAGTAGTTTTATTATTGATTGATCCAAACTCTTTTTACAGGTTGATAATAAATCAAAAGTAAGGCTAAGTTTTTGGATAGGCATTTTTCAACCTATCATTTGCCTGTCCTCAACCACTAGACAAACGGGAGCATTCAACAATGTTTCTGACAGGGATTTGCCAACATTTGCTGAAGAGGTTTGAAAACTACAGATGTGATTTGAGCAGCCGACAACCCTAAGATGCTTCATTAATCATCTCAAAAATTGCACAGAAACCAAATGCACAAAGAATGATTTCTACTGCAATAATGTATTTCTTTGGGCCTGCTGAGGTTTGGTTGACAGCAGTGAACCACAGTGGTGAACCTAATAGTGTGCAGTGTGCATAGTGAACCTAATCTTTGTGCAGAAAGTATATAATATTAATATTATCATTATTAAACAGGATTTATATAGCGCCAACATATTATGCAGCTCTGTACATTAAATAGGGGTTGCAAATGACAGACAAATACATGCAGTGATACAGGAGGAGAGGACCCTGCCCCGAAGAGCTTACAATCTAAGAGTGGGGGGAATTTACACACAATAGGATGGGAGATATGTAGCTGTGGCAAGTAGTAATGGTTTCAAAAGACAGAAGAAGATGGGTAGGCAGTTTGAAAAAATGAGTTTTTAGTGCTCTTTTAAATGAGTAGAAAGTAGGAGCATTCCAGAGAGTTGGGGCAGCTCTAGACTTGTATCCGTGCCTGTGATTTGGTGACAGTGAGCACAGTGTTAAAGCTTTGTAGCTTGGCTTTGTAGTCCATGAAGTCAGCGCTGAGGCCAGATTTTCTCCACTTCCGCTCAGCTGCACGAACAGTCTTTTGTAGCTGTTTGGTGTGAATGTTGTGCCAGGGTCGGAGGTTGGCAGGGCGGGGGTAGCTGAAGCTGGCAGGGGCAACTTTATCCAAAGCCTAGGAAAGAGCATGGTTTATTAGGGTGGCAGCTTCATCTGGGGAGGTGATTTTAGAGAGAGCAGGGTTAGCGGCGCAAGGCAGTTTGAGAAAAGGTTGTGGTCAAGGTTACGGAAATCTCTCTGCCATTGACCAGGCATGGGGTGCAGTAAAGAGGGGCAGGAGTTGGATTGGTCGAATGTGATAAGGTTGTGATCAGAAAGGGGAAATGGTGAGTTGTCAAGGAGGGTGAGATTGCAGAGTTTTGAAAATACCAGGTCTAAACTGTGTCCGGCTATGTGTGTGGAGCCATTGATGTTCTGTGTGAGTCCAACTGAGGAGATAATGGAGAACAGTTTGGCTGAGGTTGGGCTCATCCACTGAAACATTAAAGTGATTGTGATACTGGGCCAGGAGGGGCAGCAATGAGGAGTAAGGGGCTAAAGAGACGGACAGAGTGGACTTCAAAAGAGGTGAAAATGAGAGAGGGCGGGGTAGGAAGGACTCCGTATGTTCAGTTAGGTGAGAGAATGAGACCCACACCACCTCCTACTTTGTTGCCAGGTCTAAGGGTATGTGTAAAGTGCAGGCCTCCATAGGAGAGAGCAGCGGCAGAGTCAGAGTCAGAGGAAAGCCAAGTTTCAGTGAGAGCCAGGAAGTTCAGAGATTTAGAAAGAAGAAGGTTGTGTATGGCGGTTAATTTATTGCCAACAGATCTATCAATACATAGACCGCCATAGAGAGGGGGTAAAAACTTATGGGTAGGGTGAATGGGGATGAGGTTAGGATAAGGTAGTATCTTACTGAGAGTGTATGGAAGGGGAAGGCTGTGTGGGGGACCAGGGTTGGGTGAGATGTCACCAGAGAGTATCAGTGGAGAAAAAAGGTGCAGGAGCACAGACAGAGAAATCAGGAGAGTGAAGTAGCAGAGAGACAATGAGTTATGACTGGGGAAGACAGGGAGTAATGCCAACAGGGAGAGAGCAGGGTGAGTAATACATTTTTACAGATAATTGCGAACTATATGCGTACATTTAACAATGTGGGAAACTGAAGTCCATGAGAGGCAGTCCAGTAATATGGGTTGATGTGAGGCTTCTAAACTTGCTGAGTTCCAGGACTGGGATATGATGATTCAGTCAAAGAGATGGTTTGATGAACTACCAGCTCAGAATGGCAGCAGCAGAGGATGGGATGGAGTCCAGGTTGATAAATCAGCCCAAAGGCAGAAGATGGGAGTGGCAGAGTAGAATAGTATGTCCAAATCTTTTCCAATTCCTGTGTCAATTCCCTGGATTAATTCCCATTGCACTTATAATTTTGGCATTTAGGATTTTGGCACCTGACCAGGGTCCCAACGTGACCTATATTCTACTACTGTATCCTTACTACTATCCACCTTTAAGATTTACATGGGGGTTTGACATCTCAGCCAGATAAGAATATTTCAAGGTTCAAAAGAAATAAAATTCACAGAACAGTAAAATAATCATGTAGTCAAACAAATTATGCAACACACATGAAACAGTTACAATATCGAAAAAGGCAGGAACATTAGTACAGGTCTCTAACATCAATAAACTAAATATAGCAGTGTAAATTTGGGGTAATGAGCTATTGGAAAAAGGAGGATGGCGGGTAATAGTAAATAAAAATTGTGGGGGGGGGGTCACTTAGAATTAATGATCACCCGTCCGCTTGAAGGGCAGTTAAATAGTCCAATGAGTCTTGGAGCAGGACCCAATAAAACCATTCCTGCTTATGCTTGTCCTCCGTGCCCCTTAAGGAGGCAGTCAAATCCTCCATGCTGTAAAGCTCATTAACATGCAACAACCATTGAGACATTGTGGAAATTCCTGTCTGTCGCCATAATGCGGGTATGCAGGCACGTGCCGTATCAATCAGTTGTATGAGAAGTGAATTACAATAGGTTTTACTTGGGATTGTGTTAAGGTGTAGGAGGAAGAGAGCCACCACAAAGGGTCTCTACAAATTTCGGGAGGAGTCTATTTACTTTCTCCCAAAATAGACGAAGTCCTGGGCATTCCCAGAAAACATGTTCGTCTTTCTCCACAGCACCTCCAGCATGTGTCCGAGGCCTCTGGGAACATATAATTTAAATTGGATGTCACTCTATACCACCTGGTTAGAAATTTGTAACCAGTTTCCTGATACGTGGAGCTGATAGAGGGAGATTGCGCTATAGATAGGATTTTTTCAGATTGGGAGAAGTCATAAGAATATTTTTCAACCATTATTCCAATGGTTTATTAGCACAAAATTCTCATTGATAATTATTTTAACTTTTCACCAAACAGTATAAATTAGGTTTCCTCTGAATGACTTCTATTTCTTTACAAAGAGTCATAGTGATGGAATTAATGCAGATAAAACAGATGAGTCCCTTGTGTGTAATACATTTTGCATTTACTTACGGATTCATTTTCTTAATATATAGATCACAAAGTCCTAGTTTTTACACTTTGTATTGTATATGGTCAATTTTATATTAACCAGAAATCCCCTGCAATACTCTCATTGCACTCTTTTATTATATTTATATTCTGCAATACTGTTTTACTAATATTCATAAGATATATTCCAAATAAACCAACATTTATTTTCCCATATAACACAATATTTTCAGTCAACTTACTTTAGCTCCTTAGTAATGTCAAATACCAGAGTGGATGTTCAGAACTTTGGTTAAAAAAGATAGATACCAGTCACCCTATTTTTTGTTTTTTTACAGGTTTTTTAAATACATTTTCTATTAATCACCATGTATTCCACTCAGATTTTCACAGAAATGCAGTGTACTTGCTACAGACATTTTAATGAAATAAAATTTAGTAATTCTGTTCATTCTTGCTTAAAACATCTTAATTTAAAAAAAAAAACAATGACTTCAGATGAATTGATTGAATTGATTTTTTTTTCTGGAGTTCATGTATAACTGAGTGGTATGAAGAAGAGAGCTCAACTAAAGGCACCAGAAATAGAAGAATTAGAGGAGAAAGAAGGATTAGAGAAGTGTGCTGCATCTCACACTGTCCAGTAAAATTGTTCATACTGGTCACTGTTGGGTTTGTGAAATATTCTACCAAATTTATGGCAATTGTTTGGTTTCAACTTTGCAATGGTAAGAAGTTAGAGGTTAGGCTTTCAACTATTTAAATGTGGATAGCTGCCCAATGTGTACAGTAAAAGGCTCATGTAAATGATGGTACTCAGACTCATACCTAATGTAAATATTGTGCTTATAGGTATATTGTCAACTTAAATAGAGGGAAGCATTCTCATTTACTGCTGAAAAGGCTAACTTGGGTTTGAGCTGTCCCAAATATGGGAATTTTGGGCTGATTTTGTCCCATATCTAAATATCATCCCA
>NC_092861.1:81656318-81714328 GCF_032062135.1 Pyxicephalus adspersus | reverse complement strand
CATGTAGTCTTGGTTTCCACTGGTTGAAGGCGTGGAGCGAATCAGTTTCTTTCAGCTGTTTCAAGATATCTGATTTTTTTTTACTACATCCATTTACTAAAAGTGTGTTTATTTAGGCATCGATTTCAATTTAGGAAAAAGAAAAAAGTCAGAAGGAGCTATATCTGGTGAATATGGAGGATGTTTCAACAGCAGTTTTTGTAATATTTTCTTTCAGGATCATACTGGAGAATCCAGGTAGTGTTAACTTGAAAAAGGGTTTGGATCCACCTCAAATTGCTGCAGAATGTTTGCGTAAATTTCCATGCAGCTCTATGGTGTGAAATTTTACTAAAAATTTAAAATTGACACATTGCTTTTAAATCAGCTTTTATTTAACATGATTTCAGCACGAGGGGAAACACAACTACATTCAACACCGACTGACAACAAACTAAATGGCAGAGAGTGTCGTTATTTGTCATGCATGTTTGGACAAGTTTTAACATACGTGGTAAGTGCTCATAATACTTTCTTATTGTTACACTTAGGAGATAGAACACAGTTCTCCTATTTAATATACAGACTTTGAATGTAGCATTGAATAAAATATACAATGTAACCTAATTATGCATCTTTTCCTTTTTCTAGTTTTCCTTTTTTAAATAAAATGGTTTACTATGCTTTCATGTTTTCATGTTCAGGATTTAGGATACTAGCTCTTAAAAGTATTTTCTTTGATGTAACAAACAACTTGATCTCTGTTCAACAGGCTATATCAATTTATGACAAAGGTCTTGCCAAACTTCATGCATTTACTGACACTAGACTCCTACACCGTGTTCACTCTCTGTAACTGTTTTTTTTTTTTTAAAAGATTTTGATAACAGCATAAAATGTATTTACACATTTCATTATACAAAATAACCTCTATGTTAGCAATCCTGAAAAATGATAAAAGTGATTAAAAGTGATACAAGTAATAACTTTACAATGTCACACTGAACTCCAATTTTAAAGGTTTAAGGCTTGCAACTAAAAAGAGACTCCTTAGTACATAATATTGCTACATTACTGGCTTCAAAATCTACAATATTAAAAGCAATGCCCATAAGAATACATTTTGTCAAACCTGGATTTTAACATGAGGTTACGTACAAAAAGATTGATGTCTTTGATAAATTCAAAGGTGTCAAGTTGGTTAGGTGGGCAAAAAGATAAGCCAGGTTTTAAAACGTTGGTTGCCATGTTGGTGGGATTGTGTGAAGAGAAAATAATATTTTCTCTCCCATGCTTTTGGTCGTCTTTAAAATATATCAGGTCCTTCTGAGCTTTAGTGATACTTTTAAGGGTGTTCTTTTAAGTTAATGATATATTAGTAAGTTTGCAGCCCGATATACTTTTTTCAATGTATAAATCTTGAAAATTAAGTTCCTGTACATTAATCAATGAAACATGACATAAATAAATTGGACAATTGGAGTGAGTGATATGGAGTGCTCATTTAGTTTATTTGTCAAACAATAATTGTACAGCCCTATTCTTGCAGTAACACTTAGTAGTCATTGAAAATGTTTCGTGTTTTGTTTTTCCTTTCTTTTATAACATTACCAATTTTTTTAAATAGGATATATTTCATATATCTTTTTTTGTCACATGAATTGTATAGCATTAAGTCAAGAAACACAAACTTGGTTTTATATGAATCTGTAAGAACAATTATTACTGGTTTAAAATGACATTTTCCTAAAAACAATGGTCTACCATTTCTCTTTAACATTTCTTTGCAGGAATTGTTTTTATATAGTCCACAGTTCTACAATTTTATGGATTGTCTTTAGGGATATATTTTAGTAGTGTTTTTACTTTCCAGATTACATTCATTTTGGCACAGAAGAGATCATCAAAAAATCAAGTCACAATAGATACTGCCATAAATCAATGTAAAATTGAAACTTTTCCAAGCTAGGCATGCTTTGTTTCTGCTTAGATATATGCTAAGAATAACAGAAGTGCCCAAGGAAACAACTACAAAGATAAAATCTTGTTTGAGCCTCACCATCTTTGTGCTGATGAAGAGTTGAGTCTTTTGTGGACAGCGTTTTATAAAAACACTTATATATATATAAGAGAATGCTCTCATCAAATATCCAAAAATGTTTCTTTTTCAAATGAAAATAACCCATTCCCTCCATGATAACCACTGTTGCAAGGACAGATTTGCCATCCATGTAGATACATGGCTGATCATTTTCTCCATGTTTACATTAAAGAACTTGTCAAGGCTTTATTCAGTATTTAGTGGTATGGGGAATTAGGTTCCGAGATCGATGCCTATTGATTGACATGGATTTACAACACTGGATAATGTGATTGACAATAGATTTACTTCTGGGGACATCTTTAAAAAAAAATATGTGGATTTTCCTTTAAAAAAGTACAATAAGCCTGATTTAATAAAGCTCTTCAAGGCTGGAGAGGATACACTTAAATCCGTGAAGCTGGGTGATCCAGCAAACCTGGAGTGGATCTGGTCCCCGATTGAGTACATTTACTAACAAATAGTAAATTACTTTTAGGAAATCGTTCCAGGTTTTCTGGATCACAAAGTTTCACTGATGAAAATATATCCTCTCCAGCCTTGGAGAGCTTTAACAAACCAGGCCCAATGGGGGCCTCAGTGAAGCTGGCTAATCCAGCAAACCTGGAATGGATCTGGTCAATGATTCAAAATATTTGCTTGCAAATAGCAAATTACTTTTCCATATTTGCTGGGTCACCCAGCTTCACTGTTGAAAGTGTATCCTCTACAGTCTCGTAGAGCTTTAATAAATCAGGGCCAATGTTTAATATTTCAATATTTCTAGGCATTTTTTTAGCTCTTTGTTTTCTTTGCTTTCCTAAAGTGTTTTCTTTATTTTTGGACACGGTCCAAAAGGTTCTCCTGACATCCCCAGCAATTTTAAAATAAGGTTTAGACTTTAGACCTACGGTATTTTATGAAGCAAGTGAATATAGGATGGTAAAAAAGTTTATCTGTAATCTTGGATGTTATGAAGTTACTACATTTCCCCATAAATATGTGAGCTGCTGTTATTTTTTTTTTATCTAGTCATAATTTGAAAAAGCAAATAAGATGTCAACTGGAAGGACAATCCATGTTGATTTGATACTGAGATCATCTTAATCATATGAAAATTATATTTGCATTGTACCAACAAAAAAACTACAGCCAAATTCCAGGGAGATATTTATAGCGATTGTTAATGCAATTATAGATTTAATGCCAACCAAGATTTACCTGCCAACCAAAGCAACAGCATTGTTTTTCAACAACAGGGGAAATACCGTCATTGTGCTAATGTATGTCCTTGTCAACCAGAATTATTTCTCTTTTAATGTTATGCTAATCATTTACACAAATTATCTAATTTACTCTGTGCACATCTCAATGCAGTGTTAAAATATTGGGTGTTAAGGAATACAGGACCAGGCTGTGCTGTCTGGAAGAAGTGCCTAAATCTCAACAGTAGCCTGATTAATTAAAGCGCTAGTAGACTGGAGAAGGTAGACTATCATGGGTAAACCTGGGTTATCCATCAAACCAAAATAGGATTGCTTAAAAATCCTTTGCAAATGTTTTCAATCCTGAATCAGATATACCAGTTTGGCTGGATCACCCAGGTTCCTCCTCAGACTTTAAAAGCTTTAATATATCAGGCCCAAAGTGTTCACATATATGTAGTTCACCTGTGCACTAAGATGTTTTATTGGAGTTCAGGTTACATGATTAAAGTGAACCTGTACTTGCCCAGACAGGGTAAGCTGTATTCCTCCATGCTACACTGACTATCCTCAAATCCATTTAAAGGTCTCAACTTGTTGGGAAGCTGAAATCTGCACATAGATTAGCTGCTAAAATATATCTATACTTTGCCCAATTCTTAGTCATTCAGTGCTGCGTTATGGGGGCATTGTGTTTTAAATGTTCCCTGTACCTGGAATAACGGGGCATGTTTCAGGGCTCCAGAAGTAAATCAGAGGTGAGGAAGTACAAAAGTTTACCACTTAGGTCTCCCATAAAGTAAACATGTTATGGTATAGGTTCACTGTTACTTGCAAAGACAGGTATTGTTTTAGAATTTAGGGATGTGACAGTGGATAAAAGAGCAATCTAGTTTTAAAATAAATCCAGCAATCCTCCTAAAGCACAAATTCATAACAAAATTCAGTTTTTCTATTGTTACCTTATATGAATAACAATAAAGAGATAAAAACATGACAAATTTCAGGTAAACGGGAATGTAACATTTAAATTAAATATAAAAAAAAGAAGAATGCTTATAAAAATTCAAAATAACATGTTGTAGAGAAGAAAAGGAGAACAAAGAATAAAAAATAATGTTACATCACATTCATAATTAATGCCTTTGAGGGTTCTAGCATGCAGATGGAATAATAAGTATATTTCTGTGAAGCACAGGAACTTCTCTCCCCCGCATGCCAACGTGACAACTCTACACTTTGAAAGATAAAAAAGTGGAATTCTCCCAAGGTTAAAGACAGTAGCATAAGCACCGATGATGTTAGTAATATCAGTGAGTAATGTGCAATGTACTGTCGGAAAAAAACATGAGAGATAAATAAAAGACATTTCATTTTAATAGCCATTTAGTTAGCTGTTTTATTTCCTTTTGTGACCACAATACTTGTTTATTGTGGGACTTGTGATGTGCTTCCTAAACCAGTTAGGTGGTATAGTCTTCTTTTTGTTTGCTTGTAGAAAACCACACCAAAGAAAAAATAAAAAAAACTTTGAAAAGTATGAAAAGTATAGTTTATTTTCAGAAAGCACATGCATATTACAATAGTAAAGTAAGAGTAATTTTTACAGAGTAGAAATAATATCTTGAGACTTTTACATTTTGTATGCTTGTATGCTACTGTAATTATATTAATTTTAAAAGTTTATAGATTAGCCACTAGCAGGGTAGATTACCTTCTTTAATAACTGCCCTTAGCCCTAACGCCTGTCCACAAATAAAACTGAAAAAAGGATAACACATTAGAAGAAAAAAAATAAAACACAATAGCCTAGGAGATTGTACCGCCACTGGGCCTTTTCCAGGGATCCTGTTAATGCCGAGGGTCAAAAATTCCACAGTAAGTTTCTCCGCCACAGTTCTGCATAAACCTGAGATTAGGATCCATGGCATTTCCAGGGTTACTAAAGAAAAAACAACTGGCATTACCCTTACCTACAGAAATCAAGGTGCAAAATAGTATTTCAGGGGCTTGAAAAAAGACTTCAGCCACACAGAGGTTGCATTGTTTTCAGTAAGTTAGTTGACTCATACATAGGGATTTACTAAAGCTCCCAAGACTAGAGAGGATATATTTTCATCAGTGAAGCTGGGTGATCCAGGGGTGGTCAAGCAAACTTGGAATGAATCTAGTCCAGGGTTGAAAACATTTGCTAACAACTAGCAAATTACTTTTAGGAAATTCATTCCAGATTTGCTGGATCACCCAGCTTCACTTATGAAAGTGTATCCTCTCCAGCCTTGTAGAGCTTTAATAAATCAGGCCCATAGTCTTCTGTTATCACAAGAAATAGTATAGCAGAACTATTATGGCCTACATTCATGGGAGCATGCCTCAAGTGGAAAACAATTTCTAAACAGCATGCCTATATTTAACTCTGATTAATGTAAAAACATGAATGATGGTTATGGTTCTATGAAAAACATAGAAAACGCCACTGGGGTAATGTTCCTTAAAGGTTCAAATAAAAACTCAGCCATTTTTGTTAAACCACTAATTTTAATTGCCAGTTAAGGTTTTTTTTTTGTTTTCACTTGACACTTCTCGACTGGTTTCTCTCAGTAATTTTGGTGCAATACTATGTTCAGGGGCTTAACAATAACCCTAATTAAAATTAGCAGTTGGATTTAAAATGTTTTTCCAAACTATAATGTTTATGTACATTAAATTAACCTGTCTTTTTAACTTTTCACAAGTTACCCCCTGGTATGTCGCATCTCCCAGAGAGCTAAAGCTGGGAGAAGCCAAAGAAGGTACATTGGGTGGTCAAGTTTACTGAAGATTATACTGTACATATTCCACTGCTTGTAGCTGGTAAGCTTTGTGCTAGATAGAGAAGTAACAACCTGGTGTGGATATTCCTATTCTTTCGCCACTAGTACCATGTAAATCTAGAAAGTATGAAGGAGAAATAGGTAGGTGTGGCTTTCAGAATATGATACTTAAGGGTTTGTGAAAAGGAGGAGCAGGACTCCATGTGCAGTGGTTTGCTACTTCTGGGGAACCAATAGAAATTTGGAGGAAAGGCCAAGAGAGCTGGCCTGCTGACCCCTGCAAAATGAAAAGCCCAATTGGCCTGTCCCTGGAGGACCTCTGGCCTCCTGGACCTTGAAAGCTAATTTGGTGTTCGGAGAAGTTGAATAGTAGGCCAGAGTTGTGTGAAAGAAAGTTGCCTGAGAACTTGGCCAGTGAAAGATATGTAGTATAAGTACTACCAAGTTCACTCTGCTCATAGACTCCCATGGCTGAGGTGGCTCCCTAGGCAAATAGTGCATCCTTCATTAGGAGAAACCTAAATCAAATGCTGATAGCTAAGAATTTGTATAAAAAAGACAATAATACAAAACCCTTCTGTCATAAATACTTCTCTCATTGTAAGTACTTTTTTGTCTTGCAATGCATAACTCAGTATACAGAAATTTATCTGCATCAAGAAGAAGTAATTCTATGCACATGCACTCAGGAGGCCAAAGGCAAAAACTAGACCACAGCACCAATGATGGAGGACTACACGGAATCACAAGACTGAAGGAGATTGTTATACAAGGCAAGTTGCTATGCACACTTGTACATTATGACACATTTCACTGACATTAGTTCCATTATCAGAGGAGTGTTTGGTGCTTGACTGATGGCCTGAATGTATAGTTATGCCTGGTTCCGTGAGTTAGGTCAGATTAGATTCACTTTATAGCACAAATACTTGAATGATGGCATTAATGTAGATACCATAAATTTGACAGCTTTGAATAAATAATGCATAATGCTTTGGGAATAAATTACTATATAACTACAGTCAGATGAAAAGATGATTGCTAGGTTGAATATTTCAGTGAATTACCACGTTGTTTTCAAATCTTCAGCCCAGGAAAAGTTTAATTCGAAGATATGTTGGCAGCCTGTGGTGTGTTCGTATACTAGCTGTAGGTGTATTTCAATAGTTTGAATATTTCTAAAAGCCTGGTCATTATTTAAGGTATGTGGGCCTTTGTCGCTTTATAATAACATTACCCTATTATTTCCAAATACAGCTAGGCCTAAAATTTTCTCCATTGTCCTTGATGCATTAACCTTCTATGCTTGATAAAATACATACTCTGCATTACCTTGGCATTTTGTCAGCCAGCACAATAGAACTATTTTCTATTAAAAATGGATTAATGGCCTATTAGCCCCAAAATAAAAGGGAAGTATGAAGTCTTGTTTCTGGAGGGATTACTGGGCCTCTTTTATTGATATTACTTTTCAATGTAAAAGATCAATGATTTTTTTTCTTTGGACATAAAATCTAGTATTGATTTATTCTTAAGGAAGGATCAGTTG
This sequence comes from Pyxicephalus adspersus, assembly GCF_032062135.1. NCBI lineage: Eukaryota > Metazoa > Chordata > Amphibia > Anura > Pyxicephalidae > Pyxicephalus > Pyxicephalus adspersus. The sequence goes on along the minus strand of NC_092861.1, from coordinate 81,706,702 downwards.
ATCAGGAGGTTTTACAGAATAATTATTGTAGGGGCCAAGCTCTATTTATCATATGGATTAACTCAGGGACGTAAAACAATGAATTGTGTAAATTCAGTTCATGCATGCCATACAAAAAATAACAGCTTCACAAAATAGAATTCTAAAATTTTCTCTTGTCTTATATACAGTATACAGGATGAATGCACTTGCAAGAAGGTATGGGATTGAATTATTAATTGTTGTCTATAGGATTGTAACCACATGGCCATCTCATTACAATGGTACTCCTGACATGTGAGTGCCGCCTGTCGCTATGACATCAAGTGGCAAAATGAAGTTTCTGTGCAGAACAGTGTTCGGTTGAAGGGGAGTATTGGACCAAAATGTACTTTTGCTTTGATACATGCAATGATATTTAGTTCATATGCCTTCACATTTATTTATCTCTACATTTAAATGCACATCAAACTGTCAAGCAGAATTGGCATTGACAGGTGATGAGACACCTTTAGCACTGCTAGGGGTATAATATCAGCTAAAACAACAGAAAAAAAAATCTTGACAGTGTTAAAGTTTGCCCCACCCCTATCGTTGTCATTTTTATGGACAGCTTGGTTTGTAGGTGACCACAAGGTCTGCATCTTAGATGAGGAAGCTGAGGAGTGCTGTGTAAATTCTTCTGAAGGTGTGCTTATTTAGGTGCTCATAAATCAAATGAACCCTAACAGCATGTTTATTATCCATGGCATTTATTCCTATTTGATTTTTTTCAGGAATTTTTTTGGAATTATGTACTCTACACAGTTTAAAGCGACTATACTGCTACCTGGCTTATAAATGCATATATAAAGAATCACTTGTGGTCTATGGGACGTATGCCTGTGAGCAAACTACGCACTTCAAGTACTGATCAGTTAATGCTGCAGAGAGAGAGGAGAATACAATCTCTCAACAGTGTCATGCTAAGGGTCAGATTTTACCCCAAGCCACATAAGCCATGGCCAAGGATGGTGTTTGGCTACCTAAGCTACTGTGAAACCCGCCATCATCTATGCCTTTTTTGTACTTTAAGCAAGCAGCAACCATATTCTATCGTGCTCAAGTACATACCTTGCGCAGGTCAGGGTTCCACCCACATGTAATTATGTGCTCATGGTGCTAAGGTAGGGTGAACTTAAGTGACATACTTCAGATATAGTGAGAGACAAATATACTATTTCTATTTCTCAGCCAATCACAGAGCAGTAGAGGTATGAATGGACATAGTATCTCCATTCATTGCCCTCCTATTGCCTGTGGTTACAGCTAATTGAAGGCACCTGCTTTCAATTAACTGTGACCGCACAGTTCCCACGGTCCAGGAATAACCTGTAAAAAATAAAAAAAACAAGTTAAAAATAAAAAACATATGAAATAAATAATTTAAGAAAAAAAAAAAGTTAAATTACACAAACACACACATTAATAAAATAATTTTAAATTAAAGCCTTGTCTATTTTTTACTTATATTTTAACCCTTTCAGGGAATGAGTAAGGGGATTTATGTACCCCTGTACTCATTCCCCAGGGTGGGGCAGTGGAGATCTGGGAGTCTCCTTATTAAAGGGGGCTTCCAGATTCCAAAGACCTGCTAAAAATGTTTATAAAAGCCCCCATTGTTTTCAATGAAAGCTTTCATAAAAGCTTAAAAACGCTTGAAAAAGCCTCCATTGAGTTCAATAGAAGCGTTTTCGCGTGTTTTTCCAGCGTTTTAATTTTTTAAATGTTGCAAGCAACGTTTAGGATAACGCTCAAAAACGTGCCTGAAGGAAACGTCCTGGTGTAGATTAGCCCATGGGAATGTAGACTAAAGCTGCATACACACGTCCAATAATTATCATTAGAAACGACTGATGAACAACCGATTGGCCAAAAAAAAAGGGACCAAGGACACCAACGAACGAGGATTGTCGTTGGAAATGAACGACCGCCACGGTGGATCTGATTGGCCGACGATCTTTCACTATCTATCGTGTACGGTCGTTCAGTGATCGTGCATGTTTCTGCGGTACACTTTCTCCTTTACATGTCCCTCCCTGCATCGTTCAAACGATTGTATCTAGTGTGTGGACACATATATGAACAATCATATTGTTACAGCATGTACAGAATTGTGCACAATATGATTCTTCAAGTACAATTGTGCATATTCGTTGATCGGTCGTAATCGTTCATTTTCTAACAATAATTATTGGAAGTGTGTACCTAGCTTTAGCCTAATATTGATTTGACAGGTGCACTTTGATATTCATGTGAAGCACAGGGGTATGGAATAGTGTTATGTATCTTTTTATAATGTATCTTTTTATGTATCTTTTTACAATGTATCTTTTTATGTATCCTTTTATATTGTATCTTTTACATCTGTTTGGAGGCTGTAGAAGCTCTACACAGTGCTGAAACAAACCCGAATTTTTCTCCCATTGACTTTAATGGGATTCGAATTCGATGTTCGACCACTCGAATTTTTGTGCTATATTCGGCCGAACAGCTGCCGAATCGAATAGTGAGCTATTCGACCAACACTAGTGGAGATCTCCGGAACTGAAGAAGAAGATGGGCGGCAGCACAGAGCAGCTACGAGGCCTGCTTGGGGGCAGCAGGTTGCAGGGGGGATTGTGTATTGGGTGGGATTGGTTTTGTGATGTCTGATCTAGGGTTGCAAAGGGGGGCAGGGAACGGGGGGAGATGGAATAGGTCATGGGGCTGCCTTGGATGCGGGGGACCTTTTGAGAGGTTTGCAGGAGTTGGGTTTGAAATTTGGTGAGGGGCCACAGCGGATGGTGGGGCATGAGGTGTTAAGGGTTGGGAGAAGGTGTGGAAGAAGCTGTTTGGTGAGCCTCGGCCTCCCTTGGTTGGGGGGTGGGGGAGAGGATTACACTTAGGGGGAGTGGAATGTGCTCTCCTCACTCTGTGCACTTGGAAGGGGGGGGGCAGCTGGAGCAGTTTCCACTGAAGGTAAGAGAAGGAGGGATGGACGATCTGGAGAAAGCAATTCTGGTATTGTGGACGGCGCCAAAGGGGAGGTGTACGTATGCTTTAAAGGGGGCGTTAGGAGCACAGGAAGCAGGAGCATGTTTGGAAAGGTGAGTACGTGGAGATATTTTGGCTACTTCTGGTGGAACGCTTTGGGGCTGAAGATGCTAAGTTAAGTGAGAGTAAGTGGCAAGTGGAGGAGAAAGGGCTGTGGCAGTCAATTCCGCGCACATTTCAAAATTGGTTGCAAGCCTTTGCAATACTGGCCAGCTTGATTGGGTAAAAGGCGGCTGAAAATTGTTCGGCCCTTTTCTGTTACCTAGACGCTATTAGTGAAGTGCATAGGGTTTACATGGCTGGTGGATGGTGGCATGGCTTAGGTATGAAGGACAATTTCGTCAACAGAAAGCAATGCAGCCAGGAATGAGATGGGACCACAAGGACATTAGCCTGTGGATGCGTTTGATGACGTCAGCTAGAATGGGGCCGCAGTCATTTCTTGGGGGCGCCGGGAGCTCAGGGTCAGGGGACCTCTGGTGATTAAACGCAGGGGACTTTGCTCTATTTACAACGAGGGAGCTTGCAAGTTTGGAGCAACATGTCATTGTAACCAAGTTTTGTTTCAGATGTGGGGGCCTGCATCTGCTTGCTCAATGTCCGAACAAGGGAAAAGGGCAATCAGGGGAGCTTGCTGGAAAAAGGTAGGACGCCGGTGACAGTGGAAAGCATGCAGCATTTTCTCAGTAAGCACCCTAATAGGGTTGCGGCAGGGGTGTTGGAGCAGGGTTTTTTAAGGAATTTATTGTCTGCAAATCGGAATCCTAAGCAGGATTTGGTAGTGTCACCTTTGGGAGTCGTTTCAAAGAAGGAACCAGGTAAATTTTGGATGATTCATCATTTGTCGTTTCCCCGGGGGGGATCGGTCAATGATGCTAAGGCAGATGTTGAGGCTGCGTTTTGTTTGCTGGGTTGTGAATGGCAGGGTGCCTTCTTTGTGGAAAAATGCCTGCCAATGGGTTGTGCGATTTCTTGTGCACATTTTGAAATGATTAGCACTTTCCTATAATGGGTGGTGGGAAAGGTGACTGGGGTTCAATCAATCATACACTGTCTGGATGAATTCACTGGGGAACAATTTTGAACACATTTTTTGTTGACTTTAATTTTTAAGCTTATTTACACTAAAATAGGTATGCTGATTCTGAAAGTGCAGTTAGTTTTCTTCTATCACGTCAGGTTTTTTCGATTACTGTAGCGTGGATTTGTATAGGTTTTTCATTTACACGCAAGACAGTGTGGTCAAAGCTTGTGCACTGTTCTACGTAGTGAATAGGCAAAATTTATTTTTCTACCTATACACGTATTTCCTTTCTTTCAGATCATGCCTGGCTCTGCTGTTTCTCGTCATAAGTGCCTAAACAACCCTGATTCATTTTGTTATACCTGTGGTAGTTTCACCATTCCTAGTCAAAGGGCAAACATCAGCACATTTGACGAGCAAGCCTATTTGAGATATTTCAGAGTTAAACTTGGTGATCAAGATAAGTCTTGGGCACCTCATAAGGTGTGCAAACAGTGTGTCAAGGATTTAAGGATGTGGACAAGGGGAACATGTGATAAGACGCCATATGGTATACCTATGGTTTGGAGAGAGTCAGGAGATCATTTCAGTGACTGGTACGTTTGTATAGTGAAAACTTCAGGATATAACAAGAAAAAAAAAATGTAACATATATAAATGTAACAGAGTATCATACATAACAGAGTAACATATATAAATGTAACATAGAGTATCCTATTCTACCATAGGCTATACGCCCAGTGGCTCATTCAGATGAAATCCCAGTGGCGATTGCCGTTACACTACCCTCTCTTGAAGAACATGAATATGGTGATGAACTAGGTGACAACAATGATGAAGAGTTTGAAATTGAAGAGGACTCTGTTTGTAAGGGATTTGATCAGCCAGCATGAGTTGAGTGATATGCCATGGGATTTAGGACTATCAAAGAAGGCTTCAGAACTTCTAGCATCAAAACTGCGTGAGAAAAACTTACTTGAAAATGCAACGAAGGTATCGTACTTTCGAACCATAGAAATTGCATTTCTGTAGTACTTTAGAACTGACAGTGGCTTTGTGTATTGCCATAACATACCTGGTTTAATGGAGGGATTGGACATTCCAATCTATAACTGAATGGCGACTATTCATCAATAGCTCAAAGTGGAGCTTAAAGTGTGTCCTCCTTCACAATGGCAGTATATTTAAGTCAGTTCATAATGGCCATTCAATTTCTCTTTGTGAAGAATTTGCAGACATAAAGAGAGTCGTTGAGTTGTTGCAATATCACCAACACAATTGGGCCATCTGTGTTGACCTTAAAATGGTATTCTTCCTTCTTGGCCAGCAACGCGGATACACCAAGTATCCCTGTTATCTGTGCATGTGGGACAGCAGAGCTCGTGAGAGGCATTGGGTGGAAAGGTCATCCAAACATTCTACATGAGCCACTTGTTGATATAAAGAATAATATATTCCTGCCTCTGCACATGAAACTGGGTCTGATGAAGCAGTTCGTTTTCCAAAGCTTTGCAAATTGAAGGAGACTGTTTCAAGTACCTCATGTTAGCATTTCCTAGCCTGTCATTTGAAAAAACAAAAGCCGGTGTGTTTGATGGTCCACAGATTCGGCAGCTCATCAAAGATGAACATTTCATCAGGACAATGTCAGAATTTGAAAAGAATGCTTGGTTATTATTCAAAGCCATTGTCAAGGACTTTTTTGGAAACACACAAACAAATATTTACACAAAAATTGTCCAGAAACTCTTGGAGAACTACAAAATGCTTGGTTGCAATATGAGCATCAAAGTGCATTTTCTGCATAGCCATCTTTCTAACTTCCTGGAAAACCTTGGTGCAGTCAGTGATGAGCAAGGTGAACCAATCCACCAAAATTTGAAGGTCATGGAAGGACGGTATCAGGGTAGATGGGATATAAATATGATGGCTGACTATTGGAGCATCCGGCGAGAGTGTCCTAACACTCTAGGAAAAGCTATAAGCGTACATTTTTACCGCTTACCAACAGCTTACCAAATTAATTTTCATATTTTTTACTGTAAAAAAGTAAAACTTTTGAAAATGTTTTGAAAAGTAGAATAACAATAAATCCTTTGTATGAGCAAAAGAAATTTAAATAAACAGTACATTCAAGTTATTTTTTCATTGTATGTAAAATTTGTATTTTTGACAAAAATGGAGGGTACTCTGTATCGAAATAACTGGATGTGATGGCATAAAACTGGGGTAATTTCTGGATTCACCACCCAAAAATTAGTAAAAAAACAAGTGTAAGTTCTAACTCAACAAAAAATGCATTCCCCAGTTTTTTCTCTGTGTTGGTTTTGAGAGACGGCACCATTGGTGAAGGAGGAGGGAACTCCTTGTCCACGGGAGGTTTGGAAGGTAGTCTGGGTGTCATCCCTGGTCTGATCCAACAGTCCTTCAGTTCTGGAATGTTTGAAAGCGTATGTGGGGATTTGGCGAGAATGGTTTCTGTTTTGAAAGAATGGGAGGATGGATGGGGACCCCAAGGTGAATGAGGCTGTAGTATTGTGGTTTGTTGTGCACAATTTTCAGAGGGGTGTGTCGAGGGCAGCCATGGCTAGCAAGCTGGCGGCGTTAGCCTTTTTTATTTAAATTAATTGTTGTTTCTTTTTTCATCGTTTTTTGCTGCGTTACGGTTGGGGGAAGTGGTCAGTTCGAATCGGTTTCAACAAGGGGGCCTATTGTCTGGGGATGTGCAGCTGGAGGATGATGGGGTTTTGATTTGTGTTCAAAAACGGACCAATTGGGGAAAGCACTGCGACTCGATTTGAGGGCAGTTCCTGGTTCAGTGGTTTGCCCTGTGAAGGCTGTAGGTGAGTATTTGGGTATTCGCCTAAAAATGGATGGACCATTTTTTATTCATGAAAAGGGTTCCTTTGTGTCGTGTTTCAAGTGTTTTTTAAGAAATGTGTGGCAGCTGCAGGAAGAAATGTGGGTGAGTATTCTTCGCACTCATTTTGCATCAGTGCTGCGACAGAGCCAGCAAGGTGGGGGTTGGGTGAGGACATTATTATAATTATTATTATTATTATTATTATTATTATTAAACAGGATTTATAAAGCGCCAACATATTACGCAGCGCTGTACATTAAATAGGGATTGCAAATGACAGACTAATACAGACAGTGATACAGGAGATATCAAACAGATAGGCCTTTGGAACTCTAGACGTTTCCAATTATATGTTAGTCCTCAATGGATGTAAGCAGGGGAGGTCTGCTTGGTTTGAGCAAGGTTTCCGGTGGAAGCTTAGAGGAAAAGGGGTTGGTGCTTGTTGCATATGTTGCTAGCAAGTAGATGTTGGTTACTGTGAATTTTTTTTTTCAGGTTAGTCAGAGTGTCTAGTTTGGATCCTGGGACACTCTCATTTGTTTATTGGGGGTCCAGACGGGTGGACAATCGGCCAAACGAACGGCAGTTGGGTATACCAAGGTAGACAGCGCAAGTCCATTGGAAAGGCATCCCGGGTATGCAGTAGAGTCTCGTGGTGCCTGAGATCAGCATATTTGCCCATTTGGATAGGCCTCCTAATGTGGTGTTATTTCATGTGGGGGGTAATGACGTAGGTTCCTGTTCCATGCAGGAACTTATTCAGAACAATAAATTTGATTTTTTAAGATTGAGAGGTTTGTTTCCGAATACGCTGTTTTTATGGTCAGATATAGTGGCATGATTGGTCTGGCGTAACACGAGGTCAGTGGAGAGGCTGAACAAGGCTTGCATAAAGATTAATAAAGAAGTTGGAAGGTTTGTGACAAGGAATGGGGGTTTGGTGGTGCGTCACCTTTGGAAAAAGAGCCACCTTTGTTTTCAAGGGGTGATGGGGTACATTTAAATGTGGTTGGGACGGAATTATGGTTGTTGAGTCTACAATACAGTTTGCAAAAGGCACTAAAGGTGTGGCGGTGCTCACAAGCATAAGGTGGTCATGCTTGCAGCTAGTGGCTCTTTGTTGGTTGGTCTATGAAAGTTAAATTTCAGGGGGATGGGAACCCATTACATTATGAAATTCATGGCAAGTGGAGCCCCACATGACACAGGGTTGTTGTGGTGGGCAAGGAGGGAGTGGAAAATGCCCGCTAACTGTTCCCGAGCCAGCTTGATAGCGGCTGGGAGCCTGTTTGGTAAACGATAGTATCTTGAAAGGGGTAGTGGAGGGGTAATCTTATGGACCTTTTAAATGTAAAGAATATAACTGGTGTTTGAAAATGTTTAAATTGTGTATTTTTGTTTATTGGAAGTATATTAAATTTGAAGTTTATGGTTAAAGCAATAAAATGGGCTGCTATGGTCAAATTTAATACCATCAAAAAAAAAGGTGTGGCGTGTCATATTGAAGGATGACAGGGGGTTACAGTGACAGAACCATAAATTGTTTTGGGTACACTATTGCCCTGCAACTTTCTTTTCTTCATCCTCCCCCTATCTATTACTTTGATACTCCATGCCTAGCCCCTCACCCTATGCTGGGTCATACACCATGTCATGTACCAAGACCTTCTTCTCCCAACCAGACTCATTCTAACAGTAGGGGCTGAGAGATTGCTTCTATCTTTGCAAGCCTCCACCCTCTCCTCTCAGAGTTTTAGAGGGTTGAATACAGAAATTGTTCCTCCTCTTTTGACCAGACTTACTGTATTCTTCATCAGTGAATGGAAAGTATTTATCCTCTCTTTCTGATTGTTTTGAATACACTTTTAACAGCCTTGACACCAAATGCTGAAAATAGTTTCTCCTATTATTTGTTGTTGGCTGCTTCGGGGTGCTCATTGAAAATTGTGAGCTCTGTGTCTGGGAGTAACATGAGAAAGAGGAGGTAGTTTGATTTGCTTGACATTTCTTTAAAATACGTTTTTGGATTGATGCTGCTACTGTGTTTAACCATATAAATACCACTTTAGACACTGACTTTGGGTACCCCATATATCTGTAAACTGAAGGTATCTTTCCAATGTTGCCCCCCCCCCCCCCCCCCCCCCCAAAAAAAAAAAAAGAATGGCGGAATTTCTACAAGAATATTTTACTCCCTGTGATAAATCAATTGTTTTCCCCTCTCTGTTTAACTCCCTCTTTTCCCCCCCCCCTCCCCTCCAAACCACCAGAATCTCTTCCCCATTGACTTAAATTGTCAAATTGATTCAAATTCAGGCTAAACTTGAACATAAGAACATGTTGGGCTGAACAGCTTTAAAACAGAACACAGACCTGTTTGAGCAACTCTATCTATAATACAATGAATGCTAGCCATGCACTGGATTTTTGTCTATGCTTGCCAGTTGCTGCCTGTGGCCTCCCCACACCACACATATGCTGGACATTGGATGTGATGCAAATTTGGGAATTTAGGCTTTGCATTTATTTACCATATTTTAGCTGCATGTGTTTGATCACTGCCATAGTTGGAAGGAAAGTTTTATTTATGCATGGAGATTTAACTGATGGTTACAACTTATCACAAATGCATATGATTATGTTTTTCAGTAGTTTTATATTTAGGTATAGTGGTATTTACACACTAACTCTATTTATTAAGCAATGAATACCAGCAAAAAACTACAAACAACATCAAAATCTAATCTCAAACAATAAAAACTGCTAAAAATACATAATTTTTGTAGGAAAGTATTTTTTACAGTCACATGCATATAATTTACATCTTCATGCAAATAAGAAATACCAAATCATGTCCCAAACTTTTTACATGCTTCACGGTCAGTAAATTCACTTTATCAGGAGTTTTATATTCAGAGACATAATACAAATCTAAGGAAATATATACATCACATCATATTGATATAGGTGTGCAGAAAGCAAAAAGAGGTCTGTAATCATGAATTAGTATTATACATGTACATAACAGAAACAGTTAAAAAAACATATCCTCCTCATTGGCAACCAAAGTGGATCATCAACCAGCAGATCAGATGGCTACAGACTAATTCAAGTCCTAATCAAGTATTTATAACTAAGAGCAATAAAAAGTATATATAACTTACTAAGTTGGGACCAAAATAGTCAAATGATCTCTCTTCTAGATGAAGAAAACAGGGTATTAACAATATAATCCCACTAATTGTCACACAAAGACATTTATATAACAAGACTACTGACCACCAATGGACTTTTTGCACTGTTCTCATTAACATCAAGTAACAGGCTTTCACTGACCACCAATGTAACAGAACCCTTTTGCTATTGTAAAGAAAAGAATTTGGGCTGACAACTAAAGTTAACGACTACTGACCACCAGTAACAAGTAACAGCAAAGCGTCAATGGCCAACAACCCCAAATAGAAATGTTAAATGGTAAAAGCCTTTAGGAGTCGGGACTAATATGAAGTTGTTACTGATCTCTGCATAGTGAAAGAACACAGCAACATTATGTTTTATTGCAACTAAAAGTCCATTGTTCTAAAGAGTGCATTGTTTGCTAATAGAAGGTGAAAGCTAGAGCAGCCCAAAATAGCAAAATTATGTGCAGAAATCACAAGCAATATCTGCAGAAAGGGTGACCTAGGAACAATTGCACTGGGTTATTCCAGCCTAACACTATATAAAATAAAAAATATAACTACTCCATAAATAATAATTTTTTCTTGGTATTGTTGTGAAAGAAATAAAAGTATAAGCAAATGTTCAAGATTGTAATATTGGCTTGAGGAGGTTCAAATTTTCAGATGTAGGGAAGAATAAAAATGCTTCCATGTCTTGTGCTGCGCTCTGGAGCATGCCAGCCCCATATAACAGTCTATAGTTGATGCATGCTGACACTAGGGGGCGATCAGAACACTACTTCTTCACTACAGCATCAGCCAACATTATCAGCAGATTGCTTTCTGTTTACTGCATAACACAATGGTTAAATCAAGATCCCACTGTACATATTTATATGATGTAGACAGCATGATTGGTATTATTAACCCTTCCTTTATATTTACCCAACACAAATGTAATAAAATTGTGTATCTAAAAGTGTACTAATAAGACATACTTATTAGTGAGATGGTAGTAACTGTCATACTATTACATTATTTAACGCAAATCTCAAGAAGCTTTGTCATTTTAAAAGTCATATGGCATATTATTGAATCTGCATCTTCAATATAATAACTAGTAATCCTGCCATAAGTTTACCCATTTACTGACAGGGTGACAACAATCAGTCCCCATTATAGAAAAAGCCTGGAAAAAAAGATGTTGGAAAGCTTAGTTTCCAAGACATGTGTTTTTTTCTGATTTTAAAAAAGATTGCTTTTTCTGTAACATTTGTACCTTTTGATTGGAAAGCCTGTGCATTGGGTGAGATTTTTTTTATATATATTCTTTTAACCCTTTATATCCCAGTGGTGCTCTTGTGTTGTGCCATGGACTTCTAAAAGAAGCTATTGAAGTTCTGATTTCACGGCCATGGTCCACTGTTGTCGCCATCAGGAAACCCATCATAAAAAGGGTATAATATATCTTATTCTGCATTACCCTTAAATCACCTACCCAGCTGCTGTGCCAAATACCCTAGGGGTTACAAAATATAAATAAATAGTTCAGCTAAAAATGACTATTTATATGTCAGAAAAAATGCCATGCCATTGCTTGACTGCATGCATTTATCCAGAAAAGAGCTCCAAGACACTGAGGGAAATCAGCAGCGCTAGGATGTGAAAATATAAAAATAGGTATTTTAATTGTAGAAGATGCAACAAAGGATGCAAAAGGGCAAAAGTTTTTTTTTTATTAGTTTAAAAAAGGCAATTGCATGTGTGAATTACCCTTTTCTATCTGTGTACTACTCTTGCCCACCCCCTATTATTATTATTATTATTATTATTATTACTATTATTATTAATAAACCGCATTTTTATATAGCGCCAACATATTATGCAGCGCTGTACATTAAATACCTAAAGCTCTGTTGGATAGGAGCCTCTCCTCCTCCTGCGTCATTGTTTGTACTTGCCTATTATACAATTTTGTCGTTTAAAACCACAATTCATTGCAAAATATGTTGACGCTTTATAAAAAAAAGGTTAATAATAACAATAACACACTGACATAGCAAGCTAAGTAAAGGTTTGCATATACTTTAATAATAACATTCGCACATTTTTTTTCTCCCTATAAGCCTATAAGATCTCCCGCCTTGCTAACAAGTTTGAATTAAATAAATGGTATAATGATTCCATGTGGACTGTCCCTGGGAAGTTTCAGTAAGCTGAGAAAACATGACAGTATGAGAGGCTTGACTATGGAGAGACGCCTCCTCCCATCCTTTGAGAATCAGATGGTGACTGTGGCTTGCTGAGGCTACCCAAGCTGGTGCTAGCTGAGTGACGTGTGTGCTTCTCTGCGGGAGTGTGCCCTGTACCTGGCTTTACTCTCCCAGGGATGTGCAAAGAGCGAATCTGGAGCCCTGACTTGTGTATGTGTCACAGCTCAGCTCCTCTGCTCACTCCTTCCACTCATATTCTCACATCAGCATCTTCCTAGGATACAGGATGCAGCAGTAGCAGCAGCAGCATCAAGCATATGTTCAGACTCCGCTCTCTCTTACTTAAGGATTGCTGGTAAGTAAGAACATCCTAGATATATACGCTCTGCTCTGTACTCTGTATGGGCTGGGGTATACATCTATAGATGTGTATCCAGGGCAAAATCTTTATAACATGTATATGTACATGAGAATATAAACCTTAATGCTAAGGAAGTTTAACATAGGTTACTACCTACTGTTTTCATTTCATAGCATGAACAGTTGTTGGAATTGCTACATTTGAGTTGCACTAGTTTTAGCATACATATACTGTTTTTGTAGTTTCTAAAAGCTAGATGAAATTTTATGTCTGGCAGTGGTAGAATGGTTGGAGAAGGGGCAGCGTAGCTTTACCTGGCCACTCTCTGGCAGTTATTTTATTAGCCTGCAGATCTGACAAAACTGCTATAAATTGTTGGGTAGGAAACCACAGTATACACACACAGGGATGTTAGTATTTAAATGATGATATATATATATATATATATATATATATATATATATATATATATATATATCGTCATAAGGAATAAGCCCTGTATCTATCTCAGAAGTATTGATCCATGGGTAGAGATACTTTTATCAGTCAAGCAATGTTATTGGACTCTGCACTGCTAATGCTGATTGTGTCTTGCAATATTTAATAACACATTAGTTATACTTTTTTTTCACTTTTCTTGTGCTATTGTAGATACAGTTTGTTTCTGTGCTGTACTGAAAAGGTTATTCTGTTCTAATGACTGATATTAGGCTAATCACGCAATGTATGGTCATAAAACTACATTATCCAGAGTTTCCATAAACATAAGGTGACTGGTTTAGCCACTTATGTTTGGACTCAGAAAATATGTCTCAGGGTACCCTGTGACCCTATTAAAATATTTTGTGCCCAGCTTTGGAAAAATTGATCATAGAAACTTAAATTTTCATATCTGAGACATTTGGGGATGTCTGAGCAGTACATAAACCTTCAGACTAGAAGGAAACAAGTGTCCATATTTATATCCCAGTCATTCTGCAGAACATTGGTGGCTCAATCAAATCTATGGCTTTAGGCCCACAGTTATAAAAAAACTTTTCCAGTACCAGAAAGTGCTATGATTACAGGTGAGATATTTTGTTCATTTGTTAGTCTATAAAGTTCAAATAAAAGGAATAAAGCATAAATCAGCACCTGATATACATGTTCTGTAAAGGTCAGATGATGATTATTTCAAACAGTGCTGTAACTGTTCTTATTTCAAGGTGATCTCCAGTGCCTGTCTCTTTATACCTTGTTTTATTGATAAAGAATCGGTTTATCTGGGGTTTGTCCTTCCTGGCAGTGTCTATTGTTTTGCATCCTCAGGTTTCGTTCACATTGTGTGAAGGCTGATGTCATTTGCAATTGTTGTGTATGGAGTGGACCTATGTTCTGATGGTATATACATACTGATAACAATGGATGGTAACACAACAGAGCAGCTTTTTATTTACTGGCAGTTATTAGAGCTTATGTCGCTGTAATATGCTCCAAAGCTGTGTAAGGGGTTTTAAAGTACATTCGGGACAGAGCATATGTAAATGCTATAGACAGTGCACAGTTCACATATAAATACATGGCATAAGTACAACTCAGGTGCTCCACTGCCTAGAGGGAATGCACAAGTGACTACATGATTTATAGTTCAGTCTGGATCTGTTTGGGAAGCATACATTATGCTGACGGATGCAATTATAAGTATAGCATATTAATTCACAAGTAGATCCTAATGCTTCTCTTATGTTAGAACTGCATTCAGTATATATTACAAGACAGACTGTTTTGATGCAATAGATTTTTAATGGATGCTGAGATCTTACATTTATTTATAGTACTTGTATGGCTGTGAAAAGAACAAAATAGGTTATTGTACATACACTGTGTTCAAGAATAAATCATTGCTACAAGGAACCCATGACTAGAAGTAATAAAATGTTCCTGGATTTTGATACATGAGATTTATTTTTTATTAAAGTCAATGACAAAAGGAGTAGAGAATCTTCAATTGATAACTTGTAGTTATGTTCACAGAATGTCCAATCTGGTTAAATAAATAAGAATACATTTGCTAATCATGTTCTTAATTTATGGAGTAAAGCTTTTTAACTCAACTTTAAGGTAATAAGTCCCATGGTTTCCAAACAATGTAATGCATATGAAGACATAAAGAAAACAAATAAAAAGCAGATAAACATCATACATCTGAGAAGGTAGAAATTTAAGATGCACAGTAGGCAAATGTTTGAATGATAGATTGCAGACATATAATGTATGAAATACGTATACATGACACATTGTACATGTTATATATATATATATATATAGCTTGTGTCTGATACATATGTCATTTTAGGAATAATGTTGCAAATTTAGCTATGATATGATGCAACATTGCATTGTCTTTTTTTTAACAATCCACTGTAATTAATTGATGTAGCTTTTGTACTGGTATTGCAGCATTGCTATAATATCCAGGGAAGGCAATAATTAAAAATACACAGTCCAAATACAAAAAAAAGTTTGCCAATCAATACCTTAGCAATGAAATATTTTTTATGAGTGGGAACTACTTAACCTTTATGCATACTTTAAATAACTTGTTTGAGTCCAATGACGTAAAATGCTGTAAGTTATGAACATTAAACATGAACATGAAAATTTTATATTATCTTTATTTATGATTGGACCCATGGATTATGCTGGGGTAGGATATAAATGTGAAGCTCATTTTAACAGCAGTCACTCTTGCAAATCTGCTCCAAACTTAGAGTCAGGTAGGGAAGATATAGTGATTTGACCTATAGTGATTTTTACCTGTAATGGCTAGTTGAGAATTGGGCTGTGTAGTACTTCCCTAGGTGGCAATAAAGAACAAATCCAGCAATCGGAAGTGCTTATTAGTACACACAGATCTTTGTGGAAAGTCTCTGTTCTAGTGGTCAGCACTCAATCTGTTTTATATGTAGTAAAGGGAAGAATGTCGTTAACCCAGCCTCCAGTGCTGCACTGTTATTATCCCAGTATAAAAAAAATCAACACTGTAATAGGTTCTGGCAGTTTCAGGATAACTTTCCTTTGATCCTGGTAAACAGCTACCTGTCTTTAAAGTTTATATGACGACCTATTTAGCAATTGAACTGTTGCAAATTGTGTACTATGTCAATATGAATACAGGAGAATATTTTGGTAACACTACTATGTAATGTAAAAGTACTTCAAATCGAAAGCAAAGGTTTAGGCTTTATAGTAGGGAGTTTTTTGATCCACTAAAGTTCCATTTTTGTCCCATTGGCAAGATACTTCCTCACCTTTTGTCTGGTATACAGTCCCTTTAAAGTAAGGTGAAAGGTATCCCCAGATGAAACCAGAACAGGTGTTACCATTGGAATATTACCCCTTGCCTCCAGTATAAGATAACATTTTGCATTTGTTTAGTCTTCAGTGCAGAGGAAAAGAAATAGGTACAGTGACACCTGTCTAAAAGAGGAAAAAGGAGAATTTGTCTCACTTTGGGGAGATTTACAAATTCCCTAATAGAACACAAAACTGGTAGGTTTTTAAATCATAATCTACTTTATCCAAAATTAATTTAAAAAGTTTTGTATATACATATCCTTTAAATAATATACAAACATTGGCCAAAAAGATGTTATATGTCCTTTCAAACCTCTTCATATTGCAGTACACAAGTTTTCAAATTTTCTATGTGGGTTAGAAGCATCTTTTAAGGATAGCAACTTTTCATGATTAGGGGAGCCCAGATGCCCAATTCCCCCTTTGGCTGCCCAGCCACCTTCTAACTACCCTTCATGTAACCTCCCACCAGCCCCCAATAATGACACAAAACCCATTGCTGGATTAAATGGCTGAAAACAGCCGCTTTATTAACTTACAATAAATGTAAATATATATATCAATAAATATATAAAAAATATATTTATATCTATCTCAAAAACCTCAACATCTTCTCATGTAACATACATTTTTTACCTACATACCCCCAAAACTTTCAACACAACAGTCCCTCCCTTTAAGTACCAAAATCAACCCCCAGTATCCTTCAACCATCTTAACACTTGGCTCTAGGTCCTCAAGGGGGGCCATCCTTTTACCATCTCCAAATGGGGTCTTCCAATCACTAATTCTTATGTCCCCAGCCGCACCACACCGACTTGAGGTGTTACCCATCACAAAGCAGCCCCTTCACCAGCATCCATACTGTAGTTACCTTTTCTATAACCACTCCACCTTCCGGAGACACCACACCTAAGGTGGTTCCCCACCACCCAAACAATACTCAGATAACACCCTCGAGGACCGGTCAACCGCCCAAGCCTGTAAATCACAACCACAACCCCCCCAATCAACCAAGTCCCAAGGGTCACTTTCCCCCTCACTGCTTCCTCTCTAACTGACCCCACTTCCTCTCTGTCCTTTCCTTATAACCTTCTGACCCCCACCTCTATATTTTAAAACAGCGAATCCTGACCTTACCAAATGAACCATCCCCCATTAACCCTTCCCAGCTTGTGCCCTGAGCCCCCCACCTCATGTCCAGCCCTCCACCTACGGCCTCAGCCCTCTGCTCCAGGCTTCTCTCGTGGGAAAATGAGCTTGATAAAGTCGCATTTTAAAATGACATGTAGTTCATTGTATTTATCTCTGTTTCAATAATTGCAGGGACCTACTTTCTAGGTGCAACCTGTACAATACTTTATAAAGTTCAGGTGTCACTTTTATCCAGAGACTACAAAAGGATGGGAAATAAGTTCTGTATATTTTACCAAGAGCTGCAATGAGACATTGAACCTATCTTTGACAAAAAAAAAAAAACAATAAAATGTTATGTCACAGTATCATACACTGTGCAAACAACAAACAAACAAAAAAAAAAATAGATTAAAGTAAATCTAAAAAGTGCTTTGTTTTAGTACATTGTGCAAACAGAATATAACTTGCATTTTAGTACTGAAGCTTGTAATTACAAGCCCTCTATTTATTAAAATATAAACAAGTTAAACATTAATGTGCATCAGAATAAGAAATGATGCTTAACAACATTCTAAATATTTAAGAAGCTAATCAAAAGCTGCATTAATTTGAATCTTGAAAAAGTCATTTCTGGTATTGCTTGTATCACTGTCAGTATATGACAGTTTTTTGTGTACGTGCTTTTGTACATTCTCTATAAAGCAGTCTTCCCTAAATTGCTGGACACTGTATTGCTGTATACTTCCTTGATGTAAATAGGTACATGAAAAAATACTTCCGCTGCTAGAGGTGGGCACTAGAGTAAGCAGGTTGACATAAATATTGTACTGGATGTGTCTGCTGTAATTGGGTTTTCATTTTTATATCCAGTATTGCTAGAGTAGTGCTGAAACAATTTTCTTTCCATATAACTACATAGAGTCATTTATATAAAATATATCAAATTATATCATGAAGTAAGCAATCACTAATATCCTTTAAATAGCTGACAATTCTGGCATTACTGAACATAAATAGCAGAAAAAGGTAAGAAACAGCAAACAGTGTTTATGGGATGGGAGCCAGTGATGAGAGTGCAACAAAGAGGAGTTATGGAAATGAGGATGCTAAGGCAAGGCTGAAAACACTGCCTGGGATTTCAGTACAGCATTGACAAATTTTTTACTATAGAAAAGTCACATCATCTTTTGGCACAACCATCAATTTTTTTTCAGAAAATGCAGTGTTTTTAAAAGAGATACACGGAAAATTGTCACAATGTAACAACTAAAAGTTTGTCAAGTCAAGTTGCTAAAACTGGGCCATTTACAAAGTCAATTTTACCATCAAAATATATTTAAATGAAATATGGACTAAAAAATTATTTTTGTTACTAGACCGGTATGTGTACATGTGAAAGTTTGCAGCCTGGGCACCAACCAGCCTAGGGGTCTGTGTTGACAGGTTTCATCGCAGTAAGCTTTTGCCATCAGTTGGAGATACTGATAAGATCCTTTCAGTTCATTGCTAGTAAAGTTGACCTGCATTTCAATTGCTTCAGGAACCTATGTGTTATCTTAGACTTGTATCTGAAGTTCTAAAGATAACAAATGCCCATGTTCCCCAAAATCTTATGTTTTCCAATCAGCTACTATTATTCAGACCAAAACAGCTGACTTCTTTAGAGTTACCACAAAGGTCACTCATTGAAAGTAGAAAATGAGAAGATTAGGCTCTTCACATTTAAAATGTAAATTGTGGACTTCCACTGGAATTTGGTCCAACAGATTCGGTAGACAATATCAGAAAGGGTTAGATGCTTTTGTAAAAACACAAAGTTGGAGCAAACTAAATCATACTCTATAAAGACTGTGTTTATGTGTCATGAATGCCCCTTGTATTATTTTTTGGTATTTAAATAGTAAAAATATATTTAAAGTACATAGCAGAATTATTTTTAATAATTGTTAGCTTTAATTGAGAGACATGACATGAGTGCGGACTGTAAAACACTGCAGAAGATATCAGTGTTATTTGTAGGCATAAATAAATGCAATAAAAAAGCAGAAATGCCCGATAAGCTCATTGGTTCCTCCTGCTGACCTCCCCAACACTAAAGCTTCTTGTATAGAGATCAGGGAGAAGGGAGAAAGGGAGAAACCACTGAGCTCTGCAGGGGACACAGGAGCCTTACACTCCTCCATTAGACACCTTCTAATTGAAGAATTTGCTTCAGCAGAGGAGTTTCATCATCACAGGCAGCAGGAGTGTTTACTCTCTTCTTGGGTTGGTAGATGTTTGTAGTCATTTCTAAAGGAGTTGCAATAAATAAAACTATTATAGCTTCTCTATAAAATAGACTAAGCGGAGATGTAACATGTAATATCTGGTTTGCCCCATCTGGTAACCAATGTAAATCTTTGAAAACGAAACAAGAAAAAGGAAAACACAGTGTTACACTTTCCAAACAAAGACTGGAAATGAAAGCCAACAGTTGGTAATAAGCTTAGTTTTTCATATAGTTGGCTTTGAAAGTAATATCCTTACATGCCTTGCTGGGGATTAAATGTAACCATAGCATCCTAAATTCTTGACAAATGCACAAGAAGTTGCATGTACAACAAAGTAACATGTAAACTCACTTTTCTTCACGCCCATGCCACTTTGAAATAAAGTCTCTTGTTGGATCATTTCTAGCGCCCATTCCCAGAGCCCCATGTGACAGCAATAGATAATTTATGAGGCATCTGGCTCTGTCACATAGGTGAAGGGGTATAAGTCACATGATCCTTCTTATTTGAAAGTGTTGGGTGTTTTACTGTGCTCTCCCTGTCCACATACTGCACAGTGGGTTTGGTTTATTAAAGCTTTAGAGGACTGGAAAATTTTGACTATCATGAGGAACCTGGGTGATCCAGAAAAGCTGGTGAAGACATGCTGCTAGGTAAGGAGGAATTAGGTAAACTTTTTTCCCTTTTGCAGAATCAGCAAAAGTAAGGGTCACCTTAAAGATGTATTATTCACCTTACTGCTTAAGAAAAATAACATTGTTTTAGATTATAAAATGGTAATGTAATAGAGTTTAATGGGTCAGCCTAGGATTTCTGATTAATGTGCCACTCTACTTCCATCTCTCCAATTCAACCCTATAATAAATGATCTGTAAGAATCATATAATTTCATAGCCTACCTTGGGCGTGATGGCTATTGTCATGTGAAGACAATGAAGAGGTGCAGTGCTACTGAGCAGATCTATTAATTTGCAACATATAATTGCTATTGTGCTGCTTGTACAGAGGTCATTATTAATCTGACTGTATCAATAATACTGACAACATCACAAGCAGTAACAGTGATACCTTCAAAGATCAAACTTTTCCTGGCCTTGTCTGCTATTAGTCATCTCATTTTATGAAAAACGTTTCACTTGTCATTGCAGTTATGACAGATTCTAATACTGCTACTGACCTTCAGTATCAGAAGTCATTAAGCAACATGTGCAGCTAACAGCTAATTATTTTTAGCTTAATAACTAATAAACCTGATTCCTATTATATAGAGATATACTATAAAATTGCTACATGTTGTGTATATTAAATAAATATATATATATATATATATATATATCGTATTTTATGTAATTTATTTAATAATTTATACAATCTATTGAAAACATGCCATCAGAAATCAGACATACACGTCATGTCAATCAATTTTTTCTGAAGAAGGTCAACAAAATATTATTGATCATTTGAAATGTATAATGCTGTTTTTGTTACATGTGCCACACAATTTTTACTGGTAAAATGTAGAAAATAAAATAAATCAAATGTCAGTTTATCTTTAGATTCCATTATTTATGTGGTAAGGCAGTTTTATTTTAAATATACATTTAGATTTTTCTTCCTACTCCTCATTGCCCAGCAGCCTCACTGGGCTTCTTCAGGGGAGTGTTAGCTTTAGGACTGTACGGTCTGCACATGAGTTCAAAAGAAGAAACAAAAATAAAATGTACAGCAGTCTTACATAATAATATATTCAATGAAATAATTACAGTGTAGTATTTACTAAAATTGGAAAATATTGGGTGTATGAGGTAGTTGTATGTTATGCTAAGTATGTTTTTAGAACATGTTGAGCATGAATACTAATCCTTTATATAAACATATATACTTTTTAAACATCTTTAATAATGTCTAATGATATATTATCCAACATAGGATTGTTGCATAGTAAACCCTTTACTTATAACATAAAATCTAATGTGTATACAATTGTTTGGGTAATATGTAGGTATGTACTTAAAACTAAAAAGAAGCAGAATATATAGGGTGCCTAATAGGCTATTTACAGTTAGGTAGTTGCAAGTAAATAAACGTGAATGGTCACCTTTTTGATGGGACGTGCATAGGGTAAATCACAACAATGATTAATTGCTATTGGGAGTAAAATAGGAGTATATTTATAATATAGTTTGACTCCATAATGAAGACACTGATGTATTTAGTCTATGAGTTATGTGGGGATACATACCCATTACATGCAGTTAATTGAATACAGGCAAACAAGAAAAAATGCCAATTAATCCTTATATGTTGTCAGCAGATAAAAGGTCCTTTTTGTATAAGGAAGTGATATGGTGGCGGGTATCTAAGCTTCATGCAGATATACAGGATGATCCAAAAATAGGTGGACAGTAAATGATAAGATTTCCATATACTCTTTTAACACCCATTTTCTTGCATCAGTATTAAAATATTTGCCATTATGGGTTCTCTGAACTATCTGAAAAGAAAAGATTAAATTTAAATACATTTAGTTATAACATTTATTATAATATAACACAAACACCATAAAATAAATCCTTATTATTTTCTGTCCACCTACTTTTGGTTCACCCTGTGTGTGTGTGTATATATATATATATATATATATATATCAGCATTTTCAGCATTTCCCAATAAGGGTTTTTAAATGTAGCCCATATGGGTCAAATTAACTTGTACTCCATATATAGAAGAAATATTGGGTTAGACATACACAGTTGTTAAACATGCCCGAAAATTATGGATTTTTGAGTCAACTTGTAAATAGCAACAGTGGTCTTGTACAAAAGTCAAACAGGAAAAAATAAAAAAAAGTTTGCATAAAAGAATGTAGTTTCAAAGGAAATGTCATGTTTACTCACTTAACTATTTTGTTTTCCTTCGGTACATCATTTGATCCTTTCACCTTTCATGTTTAAAAGACTCCTTCATAGGAATGGAAAAAAAGGTATATGTGTTTAGTTACTTTAGCTTAGGGTAACACATTCTGGCACCGTATTGCTAATAGACATCTTTCTGGATCAACACCTTTGGTTAATAAATGAAATTTGGAAACCTGGCTAGTTTTTCTTTTTGATAGTGGAAAAGAGGATTTTGCATGTTTTCTCCTGTCGGTATTACATTGTACATTAACAAAACATGCCACAGGATTTTACATTCCTTTTTAAATGCTTTTGCATTCCTTTCTAAAAATAAAAAGGTGTTTGTTGTTGAAAAAGCTAGAAATGACTGAAATGAACTTTGTGAATCCACAATGGCTCTAAATTAGCTGAATTGTATCTAATAAAGATGAAAAATAATGTGAACCTTTGAAAATCATTCATTTTCATCTTGTATCACTGGTAAAGTAAAAACACTAGCAACTGTGATAATCTTTACTATGTTTAATTTACAATTATCTGAAGTATCACAAGCAAGTAACCATATTTATATCAAAACAATATTTTATCCTTTGCTTAGTACAGGCCATACACATCCCATGGAACATTTTATCATATTCTGGTTTGATTACCTTTAGAGAGTAGACCCAAAATTGGTTTACTAATGCTTTAGCACAGAATTTCCCTACTGCAAATATCTCTGTAATTTTTAGTGCCTAGAATTGATTTATTAAGGCAATGGAAAAAAAAGGAATTTTGCATAAAATCTGGAAGATTGTTTTGAATTTTTTCTACCATTTTGGTTAAACGCATTTCAGTCAATTTAGAAGGTCCAATAATGTTGTTTCAAGGGTGTGGGGGACCTTTATTGGTTACTTTGGGTTAGAAAAGCCCCTTTCAACTATCCTGGCCTGTTTTGTGCCACAAAACATTGACATTGAAACAAAAGGAAAATAATTCATTTTATGGGTCCATACCCAAGTAATGATCAGATAAACACATAAAAGAAAAAAAAAACAATACAAGGAATACTATGTGAAATTAAACTAAACCACCCTAAATAAGCCCCTTACAATTAAACTCACTCTCTATGTAAAAAAAATCAATTTAGTAAAAACCACCCTGCCCATACCTAGTTTTATTAATAATAAATTTCATAATTTTTACACAGAGTTGTACAGTAATAGATGCTGCGGTCGACCAACTTGCATACACAACAAGTACAAACTATAAAAAGGAGCCAGCCTAATCAGGTTTACAATCTATGGATAAAAGCAGAAAATGAACCCAATGAAATTGGAAACAAAAAATGTTTCATGCAAAAATCAATTTCTGTTAAAACATGCAATGGTTAAGGAAGTATTATATGGAAAAATATAAATTGATAATCTATCCAGCATTTATGTACTGTGTGTGAAGTGGAAGTTTGGAATACAATAACTAAAGGAATTAATGGCAGAGTCTTGGTGATGGCAAATCACAAATGGAAATGAGCCTTTCCTCATACCAAGTACCTTGGATGGATCAGAGGTTCCATTTTCTGTTTAAACACTGTGCTTGTACTATGGTTTTGGAGCTCCATCTGTGACCCTAGATATTCCTATATTGTAAAATGTTATATTACATTTTCCAATTATTAAGGAACAACTGTGAATGGAATGCATATAACAAATCCTAACACATGTATTTTCTTTCTTTTATCTAGATTGTTTGTCATGGTGCAAGATCACATAGCGACAGTTATATAAAAGATGAAATATAGAATGAAAATGGTTTAAATATTAATCTCTTGATGAATCTAGGCCATAGAGCTAGAGGGGAATCAAGCATAGTGTTGGAGTGAAGTCATCTGGGGCACTGGAGTGGGTATTGGGAATTATTCTGATTCGGTGTTCTTTACTAGAAACAGTTATACGTTTGTAGGATGTATAGAAATGTGAAATGAATATATAAACCTTTAATGCTATAGGTGATGTGTGTGGGGAAGAAATCAAAGCCTTTTAAGTAGGTGTGTACCCTGCAGCCACGCCACTTAATATTAGGTTCACATACAAAGTTAAGCTTGTGTTATGTTTAAAAAACCTCCTTACGCATACTAATCTTGCTGTAAAATGTATATATTTATTAACAAGTAATAATAAAAGCAGAGACAGTTAAATAGGTAAATATTAAAACAGTAACATAATGATAAAAAAATATTTTTTTTTCAGTATATAAATAGTCTATTGGGACTTATTATAAATAATGATTTAAATTGATTCACTGGGCAATATTATGTTTTTATTTATTACGGTAAAATAGGTAGTTGTGTATTGTTTATTTTGTATTTCAGTGTATTGTATATAGATATAAAAATACATTTTTATCCATTTTGCAAATTACTTACTAACTGATTTATAGAGGGCAGAGATAAGGAATAACAGTTCAAAACAATTAGTCTATTGTAATTTACTAGCTGAAATCTGCATACTTAGGAGCAAGAACAGTTTGTGTCATGAGAAAAAAGGCAGATTGTGCTGAAAACAACATGGTTACCCTGAAGGGCCTTGTGCCTAGGTCATCAGATGCCTTTAGTCAGCACTATGACATGAACCTTAGTTACTAAATGTCCAAATGTACAAAACAGTTGAATTGCAATTTTAGGATTCTCATTTGATACATTACATCATATTCTATAACTGATTTGTAATTTGCTGCTAAAATATACAGAAGCTTTATTTCAAAATGGAAGTGTTTTTGGTGCAATGGTAAACTGCAGCTTGGTGTGTAGGATGTGGTTACTACTGTACTTGTGGACAGCAGTGGGCTTCATTTCTTATCGCCACTCCCAGCCGCCATTCTTCTCTACTGTGCGCTTTTAGCCTGAGACTGTGTCAACCTTGTTTGCACTCAACCTCTCTATAATGTGTTTAAATGAGGCTGAGATTTTAGTGTTTTAAGGAATTTGATGTTCAAATGGACCTAATCGCTGTGAACTGTGGAAGAAGCTGCCTGCTCAACGGTGCCAAGAAGCAACACTATCCGCAACCACAGCTACAATCCACCTCAACTGTATTGCGACAACAATTCCCTCCAACCGCATGCACAAAGTGGTTCCCAATCGCTCCCATTCATTTGGGAGGGTGGTTGAGCTTGTGGTAGACCACTACAGTAAACCGCATGTGTAAATTGGCCTAAAAGAGTTTAGGCTGTTCTCTTAGCTAAGAATACTGAATTATCACTGTGCAAAGGAATTTTTACTTAAGTTTGGTGAAAATGCAATTTGCAATAAAACACAATTACATACACGGAGGAAAAAATATGTAACATGACTATGGTTTTTTTAAAACGCTGCATAATATGTCTGCGCTATATAAATACTGTGCAATAGTAATAAGGATTTCTGCTTGCACAAGGATGAAGTCAAAAGAGGTTCACTTTTTCACTGAGCTTTTATTACTAATAATAGGAGTTACACTGGGCCTGATTTTTTAAAGCTCTCCAAGGCTAGAGAGGATACACTTTCATCAGTGAAGCTGGGTGATTCAGCAGCAAACCTGGAATGATTTCTTAAAAGGCATTTGCTATTTGTTAGCAAATGTTTTCAATCCTAGACCAGATCCGTTCCAGGTTTGCTGGATTACCCAGATTCACTGATTATTATTATTGTTATTATTATTATTAAACAGGATTTATATAGCGCCAACATATTACGCAGCGCTGTACATTAAATAGGGATTGCAAATGACGTAGTGTCCTGTAGTGTTAATATGGGGAAATATTTTTTTAGGAAAAACCTCCTGGTGACTTGTTGTTAATGTGAGTTTACTTCACTTCTAATATTTATATTTTTAATATTTGCTAAAAGTGCCAAAGGAATCAACGTAGTGGAGGAGAACTTGCAGTATTATTCCTATTACTGATTCCAAATCAACATTGTTGTGCTTCATTGTACCAACAGGGTACAAATATTACTGTCACTAATGTAAACCCAACCTAAATATTTATAAATTGTCAAATAAAACATATTTCCCTGCAGCAATGGTAAACTGTTAAGATACAAGTGCAGGAAGGAGAGCAAGTCTGGGCTGAAGAGGCCTCCCACATACACAGAATTTACCACAAATACGGTGCAGAAGGGCCACTTAATATTAAAAAAAGTTACTGATGTATTACTATTTTTACAGGATGGAAATGTTTTTGTCTTGTTGGAGACAGTAATGGTGTCTCTATAACTGATTAATTCTGGCACCACACTTGGAGAGCAGTACCTTTCTGACAATCTTTTTTTTCTATGTGTTTTTCTACTTTTTATCCGATAGGATAGTTCCAGCAACCGGGTCAATATCTATTTTCACAAACTGCTGAGCTGATTTTATTTCCAGAAATCTAGTTGACATTTCCTAGTAGTGATACAGTCACTATTGTTCGGTAACTACTGCTTTCATTCAGTCTTCAGCACTACTTCTTTGCTATTACCAACATAATTCAAGCATGAAGCACAAATAATGATGGATCTGTTGAAGAAAATGTTACTGAATCTTGTCAGTTACCCGTGACATCAGTAAACGCAGTACAAAGATTGCATTACAATTTTATTTATATGCATAATCATAGAGTTGAGTCGGTGTCTATTAAGTCACGTCTCCTACGGTTTTCTTAATATGCTACAAATTACATTAATAATTATCATTTGTGTCATCATCTAGTGTGGTAGATGAATGCTTTGCTATCTTTGTCACATATTGGAGGATGATGACACAGCTGCATGAGAAACATTTCTAAATATGTTAGCAAGTGTACTTAAAAAGTCCTGTCAAAGCTGATGCAACCAATTTCTTTTAGAATGATATATTAGGAAAATCCTCAGAGATAGTGTTGAGCAGTTCTAAGGATTATATATTTCAGTGTTGGGAAAAAGTATCTTATTTTCAAATGAAACACATGTAGTAGAGAAGCAAGAATACTAAAAACTGTGTATACTGAAACTTGAGAGTTTGCTAGTTCATTTTAGCTTTTTGGCATATTCTTCCATGATTAATGGAAACCTGTTTGGAGATATCCATTGGTAGCCCCTTTTTTGGAAAATGGTAGTTGGCTGTCTGTCTCTGGTTGTTGCTAGCTTTCAGAACAAACGTGCAACCAATGAAGTCCAAAGTCATTTCCCATTGTACTTTGTACTGAAGCCAGTGAATCGTTCCAACCAGACAGATATGTTACAGTATTTGTAGGAGACATAACCAATTACAGTTTTTAGAACTTTTGTGGTTCCTTCATGTTATTTAAAAAAATATAAATGGTATCCCCAGGCAAAAAAATATAGGAAAAGGTTAGACCTTTCGTAAAGTTTTTCTATTGCTACCAATTGGGGAGGTTGATCCATCTATTTATACTGGTGACCATTTTCACTGAAACAAAAAAACAAGTTTATACCGCAACACAGGTTAATGGGAAAACTTTCAATGGGGGCATTTGTTCCAGGTAATTAGAAGTCCTTTCACTTTGGATAATTTCCACTAACTTCCTATAGTGTTTCTAGTACAACAAGTAAAGGTAAATCTCCCCAACAGTACATAGACAGCAGAAAAGAACCTGGCAGGGGTTGTAAACTTTCCCGACTCTACACTTTGTAGTTTTGGCTACTTACACACAGTAAAAATCCAACTTGGTAAACCAACCAGGTTCGAAAATTTTAGTCATTTAAATCAATGACATATATACAGTATGGCTCAGACAATCTGACCACTGGACAATAATAGCTGTCATACATATACTAATGTTGGATCAGAACAGAAAGTTCTGATCTGAGGCTGATGCAAGTTGTAATGGACTCTAACTTGTACATACTTGTGTGAGTATGTACATTTTTTTAGCTGTGATGACTGTAAAGCTAGAGGAATAAATAAAAGCAACGTCACAAACAGATGGTTTAAAGCAGAATTCCAGTGCTAGAACTAATTAAATGGTAGGGACAACAGAGTCGTCATCATGAAGGATTATAGCACAGTACTCATTATTTGTAATCTGTAACCTCATCAAAAGCTTAGAAAACATACAGGAATGCTAGATGCAATGACAAAATATTAAATCTGGGGATGAGTAGCCTACTGATAAAGCTAGTCTTATGTGTCAGCACTACTAATTGACAGTACAAAACATCACCTCTTTACTTGTGTTCAGTCACAGAAATGGAATTAAACATGAGATGTCCCATGAGTAATATTGCAATGATGTCTATCTCTTGAGGACCTCCAAGGAAAAAAACATTATGTGGTGATTTACCTGTGATGGAATGGGAGGGGGGACCTCCTGTAGATCTCTGGTTGCTATAGTTATTGTAATCTCCCTTGAACTAATTATTGTCATTCTATGTGCCTAATGCATATTTCTGGTATTAGAATTAGCACAGAAAGATCATATCATGGTGGTTTTTTTTAAGCAAAACAAGAAACATGATACCAGCCCTTAGCAACAAATTAGGTTGCATCTATAATCCACATTGAAATAATAAAATTGAAAGAGCTATAGCTGTTCTCACATGTTGTAATGATTTATTTACAATTGTTTGTTCTTTAAAGCCAACTTTGGGTGCCCATATCTCCTAATGTCTGGAATTGAGATGCTTGGATATTTTTATAATATTTTGTCTCTTTGTCATGGTAATTTCACTTAGATTTGTGAATGAGGTGAAGTTCTGCTGACCTCAGCCATCCAATCTATGTTCAGGCAAAATCATTTTTTCTTTAGTTTTTTACAAGCACATGGTTGGGCATTCCTTGCAAAATGAATTTTTATCACATACAATAAACTAAGGGAATGATCTCTTGCAGAATGATATTATACTTCGCAAAGGGTACAACCTATACACCTAGTAAATCAACACTACAGTGTCTAGAATTCCAAAACCCAACCCCCTATGATATGTGTGTACTATGTTTATAAAAATAGAAAGCTGATCTCCAGCCTCGTCTTGTACCGGCTGATCCCCTGTACTGATATTGCTTTCCGATATTTCAATGCACACTGTGAGCTTTTCATCAGAAGATGTAACAAATCAAATAGAACCCACATAATTTCTTCACTAGTAGACATGGACATATATCCCTTTCTTCTTCATCAGAACTGTCCTTAGCTTCTTCCTTTCATTGTTTGTAGATCTTACAAACAGGGAGACTCAAAATCAAATGTGAACATTAACATTATTACATTTGCCTGCATCACACAGATTTAATGATGATGGCTCTGGGTCTAAAATAAAGTATGGAATAAAAAATAAAAAAAACAAAAGGTTTCATTTGGAGATTTATTAATAAAGCAGAGAACCCGACATTCATTAGACATTTTCTGGTGAAGAATCATTTGCTGGTATTAAAAAAAAACATGGACCTAGAAGATTCTCTACCGGGGAATGTTGGCAAAATGTAAGATTCACTGCTTTATTAATAAAATCTTGGTAATTTTATAAGAATTTTATTAGGGTAAAAAAAAAAAAAATACCCCCCAAAAAAACTGACTGACTTGCTGTCTATAACTAAAATCTACAACAGTAGCTTGAGCATATGCTTTATTTTTAATATAATGAACAATATATATACATGCTATTATACATGCCAGAATTTCCTGGTGTTAAAATGGTTAGTCACAAAGTATATATGCATAGAACTTACACTTTCAAATACAGTCATATTGTGGACAATATTTTTTGATATGCACTGCACATTGACACTACTTATTTAATTTAACAGCTGATAATAAAATAAATGTACAGGTTGTTTCAGCAGCATGTGTATTTGTTACACATTCTCTAGGAAATATGAGTGCATCAATATTTTACTATTGTGGTATATATTTGTTTTTATGCACTTTGACTACATGGCAATATAGAAGAAAGAGTAATTTCAAAGTAGGCCCCGAGCATTAATATTTGAACAGGATAAGGCAGATGTTTGTGCCAGGGAGAGTGCCATAATGGATGCTGCAATTAACTTCAAGGTCCTTATGGCAGAGCTCATGGGCACACTTTTACATGATGTCTCTTGAAGTGGCAGCTAATGTCCTGCTCTGCGGGAAATGTTTTGTTGCACCTGGGGAGTAAATATTGTTATTTTCATATCTAGTGATAGGAGACCCACAAGACCCACAATTGTTGCAATGTGTTCTGAGCAATGGCATAATCAATTTTATTTGTCGTTTTATTGCTGTAAAAAAATAATGCTTTTATTTCCCATGTCCCTGCTGCTTGGGAAGATGAGCAAATTGTTTTTGAGAGCAGAGAATTTATTTTCTTGTAATAAAGCCAAGTGATCCTGCTGGTAGCCCAGAAACTGACGAGTTTTAGAACTGATGCAAAAGTAACAATGTATTCTAAACACATTAGACCAAAAATTCAAGACATTATGGAGTGCAAATAACTGCAAATCTCAACAGATGAATTGTAGGTGCAATTTGGAGCATTTCAATTTGGTTTCAATTATTTATGATTTGTAGCCAAGCATGGGGGTAGAATTGATTTGTTATCCCAGTTGTGTCATCTGCTCTTTGTTATTTTACTTTTATTGTTATGTTTGATAACCCACTTCATGCTAGTAGACCAACTCTTCTTTCTTCGTCTATGTATCCATCGGACATTAAGAAGCAATCTGATTATTTTATAATATCTCATTTTCTGACAGTCTATCTGCTAAACCATCAAAAACATGGCATCAGCAAGTACTCCTACTTCCATTTATTTAGATTGTTACACAGCAGCTGGATGTGTCTACTTGAGTGATGTTTGATGTCACTCATAGATATAAGCAGGACAATTATCTAATTTCTAGAGTACCATAAACGTGCATAGAGATATCCAGCTGTTTATGTATAGATGTCAGTAGTCAACAGACATCCCTTGGGGCAACGTCATTAGAATGGATTTTTTCTTGGCCAAACACTATTATTTTTTATTGAAAGATGATGGAACAATATACTGTCATAGCAAAAGTGACGAATAGTCTATTTTATTTGATATACTTTGTCTGATCCAAAATGCAATACATATATATTTCTTCATAGATTTTCAGTAAACATACTTCCTCTGCAATTGGAATTTTAACATTGTAAATATTTGTTTGGAATAGTTGTAGATAGCAGGCAATCTTCAATGGAATAATTGTAATAGTTCACTGGTGAATACCACCCCCCAATAAAGTACTGTGTTCAGTTTTTATGGCTTCATGCAGCTATTGTACAATTGTATTTATTTTGTATTAAACCTTCTTTTTGTAAAATCGATCAAATATAGTTCATACCTATGCTTAGAGAATTTTAGAACCATCTTATGTTTGCTTTCATCATGGGGGTCTATTTATCAAGAATTGATCAGCAGTGTTACATGGAGAACTTTCCAGGTGTATGTGTGTCAGTAATTGTGATATATTACAGGGTATTATTAAAAGGCTGAAATTAGGAAATTTTGGGGGGCTTTATGGTAACATTTTAAAGTCAAACACCACACTGCAGGTTTAATATTTCTGTATTCAGACTATAAGAGGGTCAATCATAAAGAATCATCAGACAACCAAAGAGAAAGATCAAAAATATGTTAGATTACCTTTCCCAGACTCCCTACATTACACCATGTGTCTACATGAATAGGGACAGGGCATGAAATCTAGCAAAAGTAGGTGGTAGGCTATTTTAAGATCTCAGCCTAATAATAGAAAACTAAATGTCTCCAGAGATCCTTTAGCTGAACAGCTACACAGTGAGTACTTGAATATGAAAAGTTTCATTCTAAATGTAATAGTTATAATTTACATTTTTTAAAATGAAAATTCATATAATTATTTATTAGAGTATATACCATAATAGATTTAGGTAACCCTAATATATATTTGAATATAATTGGAAGTTTTAATTAATGCACATAACATCCAGACACATAACATAATTTAATATGCTTCTTGTATGACACATATATAAGAACACAAAGATTTTGTTTTTCCAGCAACCTATGATGGTAATTTTAGTGTAAATGATTTTGGAAGAAAGCAATGTTTAAACTTTATGCAAGCGATAGTTATGGATATTTCAACCAGCTTTCCATTTCAAAAACAATCAAACAGATAAAGACATCCGACCACCAACAGTTTACATAGTGTTATCTTATAACTATTGGCTGGATGCCGTCATTTGTTTGCTCCTGTGATTGAAAGCTGGGTGAAAAAAGATTGACATTTCAGGTCAATCAGCATATAGCATTAGGACTTCACATTCAGTCCTTGCATTACTGCAAGGGAATAGCTTGTAGAAGAAGCAACAGTTTGCCCATTCTTCATTAATCTTGTATAGGTCAACATTTTTCTGAAGCAAAGAGGCAGATGATATCACTAAATGGCCCTTCCACTGCCCATATATCTTATTTCATATGTTTCTGCTCTTTAGATGTTGGACACATATAAAACACCCTGAATAAAAGCAGTTGACCAAGAAATAATGAGAAGTAAAGTAGTGGTCACTAGATAATGTAGATCACTAAATAACGTAGATTTAAAAACAAGGAGACAATATACAAAATGCTGTCAATCTCCATGTGCACACAGAGGCCTACTGATCAGCATAAAATCCACAGACCCATAGGACCCCATTTAGATTTTTCAAACAAAAGGACTGCCTAAATGAATCAAACACCCATCATACAGTTCTTGACGTATAGTTTTTACAAGAAAAGATCATTTTTTTATATATTACCACTACCTAAATGTAACTTCTTAAAGTATACTTTCAAGTAAATATGTGCCAGTTGGCCATCTTCAACTCTCCATCTGCACTAGAAACCTGCTAGCTCCATTGTTTACATCAGTGTCTGATCTGAGATCTGAGCAGGGTCTATAGTATTGATGGGGCAAATTGAGGTGACCAATGGGCATTACGATTTTTTAATGTAATGTTATCCTTAAACATTTTTATTTAATTAACTTTACAAAATCAGTTTGACATTGGTGTATTGTTTACAGTGTAATACAACCTTCAAGCATTTATAAAGATGTAATCTTCAAGTTATATCTGTTGCCATGTCTCATGGTGGTATAGACATAGTTACTTTAAATCAAGTTACGCATTCAAGTTAAATAAGACACCACTGGGATTTGACATTGATAGCTGTAATTGCTAGGAATTATATATTGATATATACAGTAGCTATAAAATTATTGGAAAGCTTATGTCAAGATGTCAATGGCTTTTAATTGCTTTTATTACAATTACATCAGATTATGGATTTTCCAATGCTGAAAACAAATATAACTTTTATTACCTTCCCCACATGGCAGTTATATTGGGTTAGAAAGAAATTTTAATGTCATTTGTAAGTGCACATTTTAAGCTGCTTTTTAGGATTTTAACTGAATAATTTTCATGTTCTTTTCATATTTTTATCACCTTCTAGTTAAATGTTTTCATTTTTCTTTGCAATGGCAAATTTACAGATTATCCATCAAGTTCTGATGTGTATCCAGTGGGGCAGCCATTATGTTTAGTACATCCTGGTAAACCCAACTTCAGGGGGTTACTTGGCATGCTTTAAGAAAAGCCATCACTGACAGCTTTCCCTAGGAATAGACATTTATTTTTTTTTCAGTTTTAGAACTCAAAGCTGTACTTTTCTATATACATGCAACAATATATACATTGATGTTTCTTGATCTTTTATATTCACAGCTTTTATAGTTGAAGGAACCATGGAAATCATGTAAAAATGTGACATGCCTTTGTGCTAGCAATATATTATCTACATATAAAAGAGGAAATGTAGTTGGTTAGTACCGAGCTCTGTAAAAGCAGAAGCAATCAAGCTGAACAATAACACATGAAGACTCTGTAAAATATAATATGATTTGCTCGAGCACAGTTCACCAGACAAAATGGATTGGAAATGGTTTGTGCTTATCACAGCAGAACATCTCAAAATGCAAAGTAATTTCTGTAAGGGGTGTAACCATTGTCAGTGTGATTTTTACATTTAAATGCTATGCAATGGTGTATCTCAGCTCTGCAATTATTATATAACTTTTTTATTTTAATCACAAGGTGAAACAAAAACAAGATGTAATGGTTAGCAAACAAAAGAAAACAAAAGAAAAATTTTAATGCAAGAATTTCTTGTAGTAAAACACATATATTTGGCAAATATCCCATGTTGTTGCTCATAAATGTAACACATCTTTGGCGCTAGTACTTCCCTGTTACTTCTTTTTCAGTACCAATTTAAAAATAAATCTCTAAAATAACCTGTACAAAGTTTTATTGAAATCACTAAGTATTTAGTGCAGTATAGAATCTGAAGGCCTAAAAAAGTCTTTTGCTCAAAGGGGGAACCTTAAAGGAAGTGTGTGCTGAGACAAATATATTGGTTTATTACATTGCTTTTGCTGACCCTTTCTGCACTCTCAACCACTATGCAGCTCATGACTATTGCCTTCACGTGCTGTATACTGGTGAAATAAAAGGCAGCCAGACAACTACAGGGAAAAAAGCAGCCTATGTATTTTTCTCAGCCTTGGCTTCCTTTAATGAGACATAATAACCTTGTCTATTCAGGACAAAAAGACAATGGGCCTGATTTATTAAAGCTATCCAAGGCTGGAGAAGATACACTACTATCAGTGACGCTGGGTGATCCAGCAAACCTGGAATGAATCTGGTCCAGGATTGAAAACATTTGCTAGCAAAAAGCAAATAGCATTGAAGAAATCAATTCCAGG
Source organism: Pyxicephalus adspersus (assembly GCF_032062135.1). NCBI lineage: Eukaryota > Metazoa > Chordata > Amphibia > Anura > Pyxicephalidae > Pyxicephalus > Pyxicephalus adspersus. The sequence goes on along the minus strand of NC_092861.1, from coordinate 81,671,649 downwards.
TTTGCTGGTTCACCCAACTTTACTGATGAAAGTGTATCCTCCCCGCCTTGAAGAGCTTTAATAAATCAGGCCCATAGTCTCCAAACTGACCCCTTCCATCTGACCTCCTCATATTTACCATTTTAGCCTTTACCACCACTGCTTCTTCTGCCTAAGCTGCTGAAATTTCTCCACTGCACCCAGAAGCATGCAACCTCCTATTCTGTGACATTGCTTGGTCCTAGCAGCCACATACAGGTGTAGGTGCTGACAAAGTAAATTTAAAGGGTTGGGGGTGAGAACCAGTGCCCAGATGCTAATATATAAAATACTAAAAATATTAAACGTCACTGTACCCTAGAATAAACATAAGATCATACTTAAGCATACTGGTTTGTTTTTCTAAGCTTTAGAAAGGATGATAGCAGTGGCGCCAGAAAAGTGTGCTGGAACGTATGTACGTAAGTTTTTGCTTTTTCGACTAAAGTAGTTTACTTAAAAGTATTCCTCTTTTTTTCCCTGTATTAGACATCATCTCTTGCAAAATGTCTTACCTGGTGATGATCTTACAGGCAGGAGGACAACACTAAGCCTTTGTCTTATAACTAACAGCATGATGTCAGACTCCTTCAGTTGCCTATTTGCATGCCTATCAGGTTTTAGAAACCCAAAGGGCAAGTGAGGAACAAAAAGAGTTCTCACTGTAAAAACTTGACAAAAGAATCACAAAAAGCTATTTGTTTATACAAGAACCATATATAGTCATGGCAAAAATAGAAACACCTACATGTACTTTGATCTTAGTGTAATTCTGCCCCAATTAAACATAGTTTTGAACATTTGCTCCAATATAAAGACAGATAATAATAAAACCTGAGAGAGACTCTAACCTTTACCAATCTGTTCAGGTGGACATCGGGCTTGTTGAACTGTACTCCTTTCCCAGTCTAACTCACCTGACAAAGCCGCCCTGTTATACCTAAGTTTTTTCTGCATTCTATTGGCAAGTCCACAAATGATTCCTATTCTTACCAATTGGCAGCAGTGTGATTAGTTTAGGAGAAATGTGAGGCTGAATGATGTTGGCTGTGCTGTTCAACTATTGTTAGGTTATTTCATTGGCATTCTGCTGTATTATGACTAACCTTGTTGAAAGATGCATTTTGCATATTTTGTTGGGTCTGTCATGGTTGCTTTGTCTCTTTGCTGATATGTGGAAATGTTAATATGAGATCAATAGTTATTTGATTTTTTTACACTATATTTCTCCAGAGCCTTGAGGCTATAAGAATTGTTGTCTGGATTCAACACATTTGTTGATGAATAGGGAAGATCAATTTGTTTTTTCAAATATCAGACTTGACATAAGTGCCAAGAGACGGTCATGGATCTATTTCCAGTCCAGTCACACATACAGCTGACATATGACAACATATACCATCAGTCAGGCATTAACATAACCTGATTGATTTTTAGCCTGTGTATGCATTTTTTTACTGTCACTCACTAAGCCATGATATACACAAATCTGCTTATATTTCTATGTCCTGAATTAATAATTGTTCCACTTATATGCTTATTTTCTGATCTGCATATTAAAAACAACTCTTTGCCTTATTTCTCCATAGCAAATTCTTTCCTGTACCCTTCCACTGTGTAATTATCATCTTACTAACGTGTTTGTGATGCTGCTGAACAGTCACACTCAGCATCCGAAAGTATCACAGGAAATTTGCAACATCCATTACACCTCCTAATATAACCTCATTTGCACTATGTGTTGGAAATTGTATCACCAAGTTGTTTTTTGCTTTTTGATGTCCCAGAGCATGTTGACCAGAAGGAGAAAGTTGTACATTAATAAGGGGCAAGATGACTGAATGATCCATTATGTACCCATTAGACCCATGTTTGATGTTTCAATTGCCCAGAATTACATAATAGTATTTCTCCCCAAAATGATCCTTTGGCAATATAGACAGCCTGTTCTATTCTGTAGAGAAAGGAAGCTGGAAGATGAACATTCTGCTGCATTAGTATATAATATTCTAACAATGGCAGTCATCGGAAGACCAGTATTAGTAATCCAACTCAGCACATCACTAACAACCTACTAAATGATGACGGTAGATTAGATTGTCAGGCAATAAAAGATATGAAATAGTTTGAATATTTACTTGAGTATTTACTGTCAAAAACATAGTGGTATATCTGTTCAATTAGTACAAAGCAAGGATTCTCAACTAGGGTTCTGTGGATCCTTAAGGTTCCTCTAGATGTTGTTTCTTGGACAATAACAATTTCATACCTTTGGGTCAGTTTAACTGATGCCAATGATGGCTATCTGTAAGGATGGCCTTCATACCACTGGTCAGCAGTGTAAGAGGTATTCTTCCCACTGACCACCACACTAATGCACAGTGAGCACTTAATATTGATATTATAGCAGAGGTTCCTTTATGACCTAAAAGTTATTTTAAGTTTCTGGTACAGAGAATAAGGTACCGAGAAGAAGAAGCCCGGGAGACTGACATGGCAGACACAAATTCTTCAGCTACTTGCTGTACATTCCCATAGGTCTGAATATTTTCCAGTTTTTTGGAGCTGCACCTGGCCATGGGACCAGAAGTTTAACTTTAAATGTACCTTCTGTCTTTTCAGGAAAAGCAGTGCAACCCTAGTGAACTACATTTGTTGCAAAATTTGCTTTGAAGAAATATATACTTACTAGATCCATTCTCCAACCAGCTACTGGAGTTTCCCTTAAAACTGAACTTCTGCTCCTGTGAAAAGCACAGCAATAAGTTAATTTTACAATGTTCCAAATGTACTTGCTTGGTGTTTCCAAACTACTTCTCATTCTAATGGCTAATGTTTTGCTGTTAAATCAATGTGGAAAATCAGATTCTCAGAGTTAACATATTATTTTCTTGATACATTCTGACACATTATTTTAAGTAATGCTTTGGCAGGGAGCCTGACAAATACATGGAATCTGCACACTTTTAATAAATCTGGCTTTTCCTTTGCACATTTTCTTCATAACAATGTCTCGTAGATTTACCTTTACCCTGTGGGAAACATCGTTGTCTGTGCTTGCCTAATATTCTCTTCATCCCATAGCTGTAATGGTAGAGGCAGAATAGTGTTTTGCTTTGATTTCTTTTTGGTATTTTGAATGCCAGATTTCTGAAAAATAACAAAGGGTAGCTAAACCCAAAAACAAAAATGTAATGTACCATATATGTTTTAGCTTACTAGCACAGAAATACCTGCTGATTGTTAGAAATAGGGATAAGGCAAACTTTGAAGCTGGGTTCACGATTGGAAGAACATACATTTTTACATGTTTTCTGCTTGGGACACCTTCCCATGGGACCTCTTGACTAGCCCTCCTAGTATTTTTTTTATTTATGGGCCTAATTTAATAAAGATCTCAAACACCGGAGAAGATAGACCATTATGGGCAGTGATTGGCACAGGCAACAATTGGCCCCTGTGTGCAAAATTGTAGTGGGGCCCCTGTGCAGGACTTCCTAGTGTTCCCCCCAAACCCTACCATGGTGAGCAGTAAAGCAAAAGCCCACAAACCTGAACACTCCTGCGAAGAAGAAGCATCTAACGCAGGAATTGCTGGGAGAATTTATACATCTACCACAAAACGGGGGTGCACAAATTGCTTACCCAGCCCAATGAAATGAGATAGATAGCTGGGCTGCATGAACATGGTGCACAAGTTGGACACTGAGGGTAGAAGAGTGATGTACAGTTGAACATAGAACTTTTTAAGCTACTAAGGGAACCTCTGCTGGCTGAAGGCCCAAGCAGTGCTCTGCTGGCTGAAGACTCAAGCAGTGGCATACATTACGCACAGCTATGTCCACCTCTGGTCATAAGAGAACCTGAGTGATTCAGCAAACCTGGAATGTATTCCTTAAAAATCAATTGCTATTAGTGTGCAAATGTCATCAGGTTTTTGGATTACCCAGTTTCTCCCACGATAACCTATCTTCTCAGGTCTTGGAGAGCTTCAATAAATCAGGTCCTATGTGTCTATTGGCTTTAAAATTAACTCATAAAAAACAGTGTGTGGCTTTAAAAAAATGTGTTTTCTTGCATGTACATGAACATAGATTTACAGAAAAACAATATTCTTTTATTTAACATGTCACTTGAGGCATATTTCCACTGCCCCCTAGCTACTTTAGTGATACTACAATGTTCAGGGGCTTTGCAAAAACATAAAAAAGTTGGTGGACGTTTTTACCAAATTGACATGCTTTCACGAAAAAAAAATTTCCATCCCCAGTCAAAAATTCAGTGCCCTTGTCATTTCTGTGAGCTGCATTGGAAGCACAAAACAATAATATCTTCTTTTTGTAAACCCCTAATCTCCTTACCCCCATGGCTCCCTTAATAGCACAATGTGCAAACAAAGCTACCCTGGGACAGGAAGTGTGTTCGCTGGTTATCTGCTATATATTACATATTACAATTGTGTTTTTGGCTTTATAAAGATACAAAGTCTCTAAACTCCATGCTATTTGTGATAAGAACTTCTGTGCTTTCATTTACCTTTGATGTCAGGCTTGCAAATGTAAAAACATTTGTAGTGATTCAATGTCAACCTCACTTTCTAAATAACAGTATAAAATGTTAAAGTCCTCAGATAGATCTCATTTATACCTTAATTTTTTTCAACATTATTTTAACTGACTCCAAAATGCTTCTTGTTTCTTTTTGTCTTCCTTCATAAAGGGATACCCATAAGAAACAATTAGTACACTGCCATTAGTACATTAGCCCATAAGAAACATAAGTACACTGTATAAATCCAGTAAATTTGATAAATTTAACTATTCCATGAACATATTGTGAATTTTTATACTGATATACCCTCTTATGCTTATCATACATTTTTCAGGGTATCCATATCTGCATTGTTTACATAATTCAATAGCCCAAGCCAACTCAAAGTTGAGCTCCAAATTTTATCCTAGTTCTGATTCACTAGTTCTGAAAAAAACACAAAGCTTCATGCCTTACTTCTTCCTCTGTCCCGTGCCAAAAGTCCTGTTCACACAGAATGACACTCATTGTGCCTAATACTTGTGAGCCCATTCTGTCATTTACATGGCTCCTTAGGAAGAATGTCATCATGCAAACTTTGCTCATAGTATCCCAGGAATTAGTGTCACTTACACCTTATTACATCAAGTAGGGGCTTTAGGAGGTCACGGGAGGGGGAATTCTGGAGTTATATTTGACCTCATATACAGCAATGACTTTTAAAAGTGAAATAAAATAGATGATTATACTTAACCTTTTAAGCGATCTTTATTACTACCAGTTCCCAGTCAATGCAGAATTGTGTCTGTTATAAATATACAGTATAAAGATTTTTTGTTTAGTTTGGCTAGGGTATTAAACATTTTGTGGACAGCCCTTTGAAGAAAATCCTTATTCTCAACCTTGTTTAAATTCCATTCCTCGAGAAGGTTCCTATTTTCCAACTTGTTTATTTCATTTGTTGTAGCAGATTTTGATGCAGCCAGTCATGTCATTTGTCCAGTGTTGCTCATCTTGTTGTAGATAAGAAACTAGCATGGGATAATGTATTTCAGCAGAAAATCTGCTCTAAATCATAGCACTCTGACAGACAAGTCTTTCAAATGTTAATCAATCATATGGAAGGCAGACAGCCTACACAAGTCAGTTGACTGTTATGTAAATACTTCCCCAGATGTCTAGGTATGAACTTTCCAGAGTGAATTAAACAGACTGCAAGTACATTGTAGAGAATTAAATGCAGAGTACTTTTGTCTGTATGTATCATTTATATTCCAATTCCACTGCTTTATGTAACTTTTATGATTTTAACTTAGAATCCCTATTATCCTCTTTATTTATGCATTCATTTAAAAATATAGAATATTTCAATGTCTATTGTTCTCTTGTCTTGCTCCAGAGCCAGTAAAGAAAGTAGGCTAAGTATTCAGTTGAATACTGCCAGTTTTACAGACCTGTAGTACAATAGAGGGCAGGCAGCGGATCCTTAGCTTGTCGTCTGCCTCCGCTTCCTGACTTGCTAATATACAGCACATCAAAGTATGGGTGTCAAGGGAAGAAGAGTGGAAGGCCTTTGGGCTGCATTTATTAAAGTGTCAGAAGTAAGAAATGTTGTCTAATGCCAACTAATATTTTTAAAAAGGAATTGGATAGAAAAAGGTATTTGTAATTAGGTTGGTGGGAGGCAATACAGACAGGTCACAATAATGATCTTAAATGGCATACAAAGTTTTTCTTTACCCCGTAGAGTTCCAATTTTAAAGAAATACCAAATTACATCCTCAAATCTGTAGTATACAATGGAGCACATTTGCAGTCTGGCAAGTTCCCAACAATGTAGGTGCAGAGTTATGATCTTGCAATGACTTTAAAAAATGAAATAAAACAGATCATTATTGTTAACCTTTTAACCTTTTTTATTATTACATTTCATATTATTACAATATTACAGTTCTTCAGTTGGTCAGGTCCAGGTTCAGCAGAATTGTATTCCCAAAAAAGAGGTCAGATGACTACTATTCAGGTTTTTCCATCAAAGGATTTTTTCTTGATGGCATGGGCATATTTTAAGATGTCAATTCCAGGCTTAAATTGTAAAAAAGTGCTTCAGGGAGCACAAGACATTATTTCCACACATGGATTGGCCATTCAAACATTTCCATACACAGGCTGAAAATATTTTTTTTTTCTCTTACATTCTGTAATGATATTCTTTGACCTACAAGATGCATTTATCAATGCTAAGATGCAGGAATTTCCAGAGTTTACCTTTAAACTGTGAAAGGTATTTTATTGTTCCTTTTGCTCTAAATTCATGATAGATGAAAAATGATTGATTGTTGTATGCATGACATTAGAATGAAAGATGTTTGGTTTGATTGCCTGGGCAAGAAGCAAATCATAAATGTCCAGTGTTTATGGCAATGCTTGTCAAGTCTTAAGTTTTCTCTTATACATTGATTGTTCTATAGTCACTTTACGACATTTTTCCTTTGGAAATATGTGTAATGTCCCTTTTTATAATTTAACACAAGAAGCACATTTTTCAAATGTACTACCTCCCCAACAAAAGGTTCAAAAACCTATACAATTTAAAGGAAACCAATAGAGTGAGACATAGCTGCCCAGGCGTTCAAATTCTGTGTGCCTAAAATCTGTAGCTGTAACTTAATTTCTAATTATTTTTATTAAGCAAGTCACAAAACTGTAAAGACATTATATTTTTTATTAAACTGTGTCAGAATTTACATTTCTAACAGTAATTCTGATTGCCTAAGGCTGTTGTTGTAATTAATTTTACACCATCAATAATTACTTGCCGTTCTCAGAAAAAAAATATAATTACACATCAGCACACACGCATAGCAAATATTGAGCTGCCAATACTTTGTGACCTTCCCAAAGCAGCTAATATACACTTTATTTATTTGTACAAGCTCAACTGAGTTTATTTAATCCGCTGCATTTGCCAATAAGCAAAGAAAAAGAGCAAAACGAGAGATGAAAAAACTACTACTTTTAGGAATGTCACTTTCCTTATTCTGTACTGTGCTTAGTGGTTTCTCCTGCCAATCCAAAATGACTACTGTGTTTATGTATTTCACCCCCTTACACGCATTAATGTTAACTTGTTTCAAAACAGCTATGACCTATATAGGCCTGCTTCATAACAAGATTTGAAAACTTATCTGAAAAGCACATGTTATAATTGGTATGATCCATCTGTAATGAATGATTTCATATAGAAGCTAGTTGCTATGATCCTCCACTGGCAGGTAACATGGGACCACCTGGGGTGTGGAGTCTAAGTGACACCTGGTCTTCACCACTGTACCCTGCCAGAGCTAATGGGCCGGTAATCCAAGCAACTACTGGGCTTTTTGTTGCTGGGTGCCACCCCCAGGGTCACTCCTTCAGAGAAACGACTAGTCGAGGTTGGCTTCTGTGTGGAGACGCACCAAGGCAGCAGACAAGGTGGCATTGATAACGAAGCAGAAAGTCAGGGCAGGTGCCAGACACGGCAAAATCAGTAACCAAGCAGGTCAGGGCAGGCAGCAGAAAAGGTGGCCTCACTAACCAGGCAGAAGGTCAGGGCAGGTAGTAGGCAAAGTGGAGTCAAAAACCAAGGTCAGGATAGGTGGTAGCCAAAACTGGGTCAGTAACCAGGCAAGTCCTAAGTAAATGGTGCAAAGTCACAGCACAAAACGTTTGTACAGCAGATGCTTACATAGATCAAAAGCTTTAATTCACTCACTCTCAGGGCACAGCAGGGGGCATATCCAGTGCTGAGTGTGGTGGAAACTGGCATGGGACTTGGATGGACAGTCTACATGAGATCCTCTAGGTACGGTGACACTAATAAAGTGAGCAAACTTACCCAGAGGTTACCCTAGGCCTCTACAAAATATAAGCAACTATATCTTTAATAACTTTTCTTCAGTAGTATATTGTGTTCAGGATTACCTTAAAACCTTATTTATGAGCAAGTAATCACTTTCAATATTCAATTGTTTGAAATAAAACAAAGCTCAATGAGAATGATTATACTTTACAATACATGTCTCATTGACAGCCTGTTTTTTTCCCCGCTGTTCATATTTTTCTGGGTATTATTAATATTGCAGGCGCATTTTACAGATTGGTTTTAAGCCTTTTTTCTGATGCAATGTGCTGCAAGACTCCAATGGAAACAAGTATATTCAATAAAGTTTTGGCTCAGGATCATTCATTCATGAACAGATGAACATTCATAACAGTGATGATTATGTTAGCTTATTGCTTTTCTGGTGCAAGTATTTTATTAGAATGTAAGTCCAATAGATTGCCCTTTTATAGTTTTGCCCATGATAGTGTGCGTGTCTCCTTGTTACTTGTATCTGTGTGTCATAGTAAAGGCAAGTAGGGTTTTTCACCCTTATCTTTTTTTGAATGTCTTGTTTGTTTTTTCAATACCTGGAAACTCTCTATCACACCAAATAATTAGGTTTGTTATTATCAGAGCTTTCTAAGCCCCATCGAAACTTTTACTTATTAGTGTAGTTAAATGCTTGTAAAGTTTTGTTTCATTTTTAAAATGTTTGGCACTTTTTTTGTTAACATTTAAGATCCACTTCACCGGTTTTTATTTTACTAGCTTGAAAAGTGGTGTCATAAATAGCCGAGAAAAGGGTGAGTGAATTCATTTGAAATATCAGTGTTTCAACAAGGTGAAAACCTGTTCAGTTTGCAACTCTACATAAATAGACTACTCATTTTCGAAGTAGCTGAATATTGAAGACCTATTTGTACCTAAGCAAAATTAAGCAAGATAATTTTACTGAGTTGTGAGTTGTCTAGTAAATTGGACCATAGATGCCTAGAGGTGGTCATTCATGTCATTGGGGTATCAGCAGAGACAACCATCTGAGGCTTGTTGAGGGGAGAACCATGATAGAAAATATCTAATTTTTACTGTTGTCTCCCAAATAGGTTTTTGCCAGAAGTGTTTTCAGAATGGCTCCATTGCCCAACTAAACATAAACGGTTGAATGATGAATGTTCATGTTCAGGGAAACTTTGGAAGATTTAGATGCCTGTTCTTTATGTAGGATTAGTAAATCTAAAAAAAAACGAATAAAAAAATGAATATTATGGTGCAGTTCTGGGCTTAAATCCAATTCATTTTCCTGAAAATCCAAGGTCTGCCTTCTCTATCATTCTGGTTTAAAAAATTGCTGGTTTTCTTTCAAAAATGTACCAGTGAGAAGGATTTATTCTAATTAAGCTAGGGAAAAATTTATTGCATTCATCTAAAAATTGGAAGAAATTGAAATGTTAACTGACTTTAAAAACAGCATTTTTAAAAAATCCAGACAAATGCTTTAAATGTACTTTTAGATTCTCTTTTTCTGTTAAAGTACCACAAGCTCTATAATGAGATGCGGCCCATTAAACCACTTCAGTTAGGCAGATGGTTACTTTACAAAGCATCCACTGATGGGGAATTTATGCAAAAATGACTGTGCTGGGGAATCAATGAACAGATCAGTTTACAACAGCTATCTTCAATATCTAGTATAAGCCTGCTTTCCTGATTAGACGAACTCCATGATACAATCGCAGTACCATTTTAATTAAATCACAGTTGCATAATGCAATATGTGCTCACTTCCACTAACTAATGTCATTTACAGTAACACAAAATGTACAGCACACACAGACTTTGCTTTGGTTGCTTCTACTTCTGCATAAGATTTTGTAGCCAGACACTTGCAGTAAATATGCTTGGATGCTACATTTGGATTGTCTAATGTTCTAAAACTGGCAATTGAAATGTATGTAAATGTGTTGGTGTTTTCCATATTTTTCCAAATGTATATTTGTATGAGAATATTTCTTGTTAAATCTAAGGATAAACCATATATTGGATCAATATCATTAATGAACCTAAAAACAACCTCTGCATATACTATGTATCATTTGTATCATATTGTGCCTATGATTGTTCTTATTTATCTAGGTCATGGTACAGATAGCAGTGGTTAAGCTGCGTACACACTTCCAATTTTTATCGTTGGAAATGAACGACGAACGAACGACGAACGATCGATTGGGCAAAAATCGTTCGTAAAAATAAGTAAACAACGACGCCGACGAACGAGGATAGTCGTTGGAAATGAACGACCGGACCGGCAGATCGGATTGGACGACTATCGTTGACCATCTATCGTGTGTGCGGTCGTTCATTGATCGTCCATGGTCTGAGCATGCGTGATGAACGAACGTTCGCTCATTTCCTGTGGTGCACGTCACTTCCTGTATCATTCAAACGATCGCATCTATCGTGTGTACAATATCTGCGAACGATCGTGTCGTTATCTGTATGTACAGGATCGGTGCCATACGATCGTTTGCAGATATCGTGCAGGATCGTTCGTCGTTCGTTTACCAACGATAATAATTGGAAGTGTGTACGTAGCTTTAGTCACAACTGGATATGTTCTGAAATGCTATCCAAAAACATGTTGCAAACATCACATGGTTCCGGAACGTCTGCAAAAGGTGTTGAAAGCTAAAATAATCTAGTTAGTAATATTGAAACAGTACTATATGCCGGTGATGGATGATGTTAACCCCTATTCAGTGATGGTTGTTATGGTTTGACCTAAAAAAAGGGACACCAATCTAATTTCAACCTTGTGTTACATACAAACAGAACTCATTTTAGAGAGAAATTCCATTTAGTATAAGTAATCCAGAATATAAACCTTTATTTGGCATTTGAGAACCCATTAACTCTGATTAATGAATGCAAACTTCCATTGTTGGTCGCCATTCGGTGGTCCGCAAGAAAATTTTGGTGGTCCGCGGCTTTGGCCATTGTGCCCCCCTGGGGGGGCGCACTGGGTTCTGGCATCATGACCTCACTCTGGGGGAGTGTCTTCCCTTTTGAGTGACACACAGCTCCCTGCGCATTCACGGTCCGGAGTCCTTAAAATTAGTGGTCCGTGACTTCCAAAAGGTTGGCTACCACTGATCTTTAGATGACCATGGAAATAAGGTGGTATAAATTTCTCTGTATAGGTAACTAGCTATATATCATACAGGGGCTAGTATATGTATAAAGGTTAGATCTCATCAATACTATTTGGAAAATGCTTTTGCGTGCCTGGAATACAAGTTATGTGGGGAGGAGTCCAGAGAAAAAAAAAAGAGGTCCAGATTGGCATCTCTAGCTTAAAGAGAGGAAAACAAGCTGTGGTTGTCAGGATTCTGTACAAGTTAGGTTGTAATTTACATGACAATGTTGAGACAACTAGTTGAACCTGAGGTTATGGAAGATAAAAGTTAAACAAAAATGAATGCATCTTATTTTGTTCCCTTGTATTGCAGACTATGTCATACATAGTCATACTTTTAACCCTTCAGCCTTTGCATGTACATGTTCCAGAATGGAGCATCATGATGGGTCAGTAGAAGGAAATGATCAAGGTATTGATTCTCCTTACTGTCCAGTTCAGAGTGTGTAGAGAGAGCTTACCAAGCTATATTGCTCAATGGCAGCAAGAAAAAAGTCACTAACTGCTCTTCATAGGAATGCTTAGTCATTTTTAAAATGTAACTGGATTCTCAGCATTAGTCTATCCATTTTGCTTTTTGTGCCTTAAGAGTGTATTGAAGATTTGACACATGCTTAGCACTTGGTAGTTTAAAAGGCTGTTGGGGAATAATGTTTTTACTTTCTGCTGTGTACCTATGTAACTCTATTGCTAATATGTAAAGCCAAATGAATTAGGAAGGACATATACAGAGCCGGAAAGACATAGTTTGATACTTTACATTGGACTTTATTACTGATTTCAGTAATATACTTTATATAAGATAACTTTGTTATATTTAAAGTTCAGTCAAAAAAGAGAAATTTAAACCCTCAGATGCATACAGGAATCACAGTAACCTACTCAGTATCTCAGCTTTATTGTAGTAAACCTGGCCATCTTAAAGAGGAACTTAATTCAAAAGTCCCCCAAAACAAAAAAAATTCACTTACCTTTAATCCTGCAGGGCTGTCGGTCTAGGGATCTCTTTTACTGGGTCCCGCGTCATCCAGGCATCTGTCTTCGCGCTGGCGCCCTGAGCACCGCCATGTTCGCCCCTTCTTCCTGGTTCTTCTACCTATGTCACCCAACCCAGGCACAAGATCGGGTGACATAGATGGAAAAAAAATGCCAATCCCACTGCTCATGCGTGAGATCGGCAATTTTTTTCCCTTTTCATGAAAAGGCTTCTTCTGCACAAGCCTGAGATGCTCTCATATGCAGAATGAGATGCTCGTGCATACGCAGAAGGAGCACCGAAGAGCCTCCCAGGATGCATAACGTAGGGATCCCAGCAGGCTTTGCGCTTCCATTCATTCTCAAACGAAAATTAGGGGATGGTGCTGCACCCTTTTTTTTTTTTTTTTTTTTTAAACAAAAAGGATTTTCCACTGAAAAAAAAAACAAACATACAGAATTTTTACCTAACATAAAAGGGTTGTCTACTCTTTATTGTAAAGTGAAAATTGTGAGTTTAGGTACACTTTAATACAGTTTGTTAGTATTCTGGTGATCTGAAAATAGGCACACCCACAGACTCTTTGTTTTTTCTTATATACAGAAAACCCAATGTAGTAAAAAATGTAATACTAGAAGATTTTTGCAAACTAACCAAATTCAATCATATATGGAATATTCTAATGTGAGTAATTTATACAGCACACAGTTTAAGGTAAACTGAGTTTAGTTTGATTTTACCATAGCAAACTAGAGAGGAATTAACAGAGGGGAAATTAGATCCAGTGAAGTCCTGATCAATGGGAAGCATTTCCATTTGAGAGAGGAGTATGACTCAAGACATTATGAGACCCACCTGGGTAGCTGCGGTGTATAATGCTTGTGTAGAGCCATATGCTTATGAACAACACTGAAAGAAAAACACATATAGGATAAAAAAAATGAAAATGGAATAGCTGTGTAATGTATCAGTATATGCTTTGTGTTTCTCACTTTGAAAAAAAATAAATAAATAATTGTGGCATACATGAAAGTAATGTCTTTGTTTTTGGCCCAGTTAGTGGGTTAAGGATTTAAAGTTCTATGGGGAAAACTCAAAACAAGAGTCTGAGAAAAAAGTGGTAAGGTGGTTTCTTCCTACGTATTAGTTCTGGACCAAGTTGACACTGATATCCTTTAAGTAAGGTGCCACTGAACCTGATAATAAGATCGAAATTGAAGCTAATTTTATTTTTTTTTGCTTGCTGTTTTATCTAAAGACAAGAAGCTATATACATGTGCGAGTGTTGCAATAGGGAAATATCCAAATTTGTTAATTATGTAGGAGGAATACAGAGCATTATCCAGCACTAGCGCCAGACATGGTTTTTATTCTTATCAGCAGATAAGATTGTGATTCCTCTGGGGTAACAGAATAACATATTCCAGATCATGAAAGATTTAATAAAAGGTTAGATTTGGTACAACAAGTCTGAATATTTAATTGTGTGGGCCTGTACCTTAAAATAGCATGTGATCTTCTCTAATGACTGAGAGGAACACAGAACGCAGCGGAGAGTGCACTCGATTTGTTTGTGCTCTCTCTATGGGTGCGTGACAAATCAGCTGCAGCTTGTTCCTTCACTGGCAGCCAACATGCAGAAAAAAGAGAGGCCTTATGAGGGCTTTTTTCTAGCAGCCCAGGAGAAAACAGAGAGAGTACAGATCAGACCCAGGTGCACTGCAGTAAGCCAAGCAGAAGAGAACAGTTTGTTAATGGGTGTTTGAATAATTCACATCACATACACTGATGGTAGGCTTTAAATACAGCCAGGGGATCAGAATATTTATTCCTTAAATAGCGAGGCATGATTTGCTTGGAAAATTCATTAACTTTTGCATTGACTTGTGTTACAATAATATGTGACACTTTATTCTAGGGAAATCTGCATTGATGCCCTGTGTGCAATGATTAGAGTATCATATCCATTACAAATCTATAACACTAAAGGGAGCTACCATCTGTCCCAGAATATTGTGTTCGATATCAGTATGGAAGCAAAGAAACTGAGCGGGCATATTTATTACTAACTTCTTAGTGCAGTGTTTTGAGCCTAAGACAAACAACTAAAATATAACCTAAAAGTATACTCCAGTGAAATGCGATCATTGTGCAAGTAAACTTACTCAGGGGACATAACCAGACGTCTGAGCAGCTCTAATTTTTATCCTAGCATTCATCTTTAGCACTTGGCTGCCCTACCAGCTAAATCCCCGTTGTAGCTGGCACCTTTATCATATCAATTGTCTTGAATTTAGGAGATGTATACCAGTGTGTTCTCTGTTCACAGTGTTTTTCCTGTACTAGGAGCAAAAAAGGAAGGCTGTACATAAAGAATCATGGAACAAGACCTACAGTCCTTCATAGAATCGATGGGCCTGATGTAATGGATTGGATGGATGCTTTCAATAATGGACAAGATCCATTCTAGGTTTGCTGGATCACCCAGCTTCGCTGATGAAAATGTATCCTCTCCAGCCTTGGGGAACTTTATTAAATCATAATGATTCTGCCAGGGGTTATTACACAGATTTAGGGCTTTTTTATCCAAATTTTTTTATATTTTACCTTTACTCAACAATGGCATTTACCATATTTATATTCCTATTTGTTTACTTTAAAGTAGATAAAGTAGTAAACGGAAACAGCAAAAGTCATAAAAGCATTACCACGTTGGTAGCGCTTTTTGTTTATTTTTTATGCAATTTTC
>NC_092861.1:81635884-81656156 GCF_032062135.1 Pyxicephalus adspersus | reverse complement strand
ATACATACATACATATTTTTAAATAATTTAAAGAATGTGAGCAGATTTTTGTTTTTACAATTTTACATGTAAAGGGCACAGTTACCTCTTCTGCTGTTTGACTACTTGCTTTTAGTTGTCTCCAAAACACAGGGTCTATTTATAAATGTTTTTACCCATGATTTACCTAACTTTTATTTAAAATTTACAGTTTGAAAATTTCTATTTCAATTTACAAATTACATGTGAATTGACTTTAAGTCATAAGTTAATGAGTCATACATTTACTAGTTAAATCCAGTGTGGAAATAAAAGTGCATGTTGGATAAAATTAAAGGAAACCTAGGTAAAAACACATTAATATTTTGACCCCTTTGTTTGTGCATTCTACCAGCACATTACTGGTGAAGTGACTATATATATATTTATATATACACACAGTATATATAAATACATACATATGCAATATATACGTACATATATACATACATACATATGCAATATGCAGACACACACAGGTGATAGGTTTCCTTCACATGATTAATTGCAAAATATAGAAAACACCAGGGACTCCTCAACATATTGCTGCACCCTGGAGAATTCTATTTGTCAAACAGCCTATGTAGGGCTGCCTAATACAAATTGCAGCTTTTCTGTACATCCTGCTCTTTCCCTTAGAAGCTAAGGTACAGAGGCCCCTGATGAACAGCAGTCAGTGAACCTGCTTTATTTACTACATGAGGGCAAAACAATCCTTCCTTCCAAGATAGCATATGGGAAGTAAACAGATAGCATGATTTCTGTGTCCGCTGAAGCGTGCATTCTCATTTACTTAATCCTTACAACACTTAACTAGGGTATTCACTGTTAATGTTGATCCATAGTACTGAAAATATTGTATTCTTGGTATGATTTCTATAATAATAAATGCTTAGGTATAATTCTGTCCAAATCAATATATGTAACGGAATATTTCACTAAACTTTAACAGAAATTTGCAATGAAACCTGTATAGTTAGGATTTTTTCTACGGAAATCAAATATTTCAGTATTAAATTCCTTGTATTTATAGAGAAATATAATTGTTGTTTGAACAAAACACATATACCAAAATGCTGAAATTTGAATTTTTAAAAAAGATTATCTGTAGCATAAAAAATTATTAATATTTTAGCACTATATAAATACAAGTTTTGAATAATAGTAAAACACATAAAACATTGGTTAAACGGACAAGTACTTTTTTCAAATTTACATTTTGTATTAGTGTTTTAAAATAATAAACAGAAAAATATTGAGCCTGGATAAAAGATTTAGTGTAAAATAGAAAAGTTTATCAGATAAGTAATACAAATTTTATACAGGTATTTATAACTTCTCAAAAAGAGAACGGATTGCAGGGGGAAAGCAGGGACAGTAGCACAGCTATTTTTTTTCTTATTATTTAAATATAATATAAAGTATAACTAGTAGTAGTCAGTCGTACATGCTTAGTAATATTTATGCAGCTTTCTCAACTCAAATGAAAAATATGCTAAGACAGATGTTGAGTATTCAAAAACAGGATAAAAGGTTTGTAAATTGGTAAAATCTTTTCTTCAGGTAGATCATCCTGCATTGTTTACTCAGCATTTAAAAGCCTATTTCCTTCTCCCTGTAAAGTACACCAACAATCTCACAGCAGGAAAGCTAAGGCTGCATACACACTGTATTATTGTTGTTAGAAGCCATCTTCCATGAAAAGTTCCAGTGACAAAAGAGTGACAGATGAACACATAAGTGCTGTACACACAGGGTCGCTCTGTTCTATGGGGAGGAGAGGGGGAAAGCAAGCAAGCGGCACACCACTGTGCTCTCCTCCCTTCACTTGTATTGTAGTCATTCATCACCTGTCATTCATGGATCTGGTAGCATGAATCCATGAATATGGATAATATATGAATCCGTGAGATAAATGAATGAGCACTGTACACACTGTGCCCATTTGGTTCCATGAAAAGGGAGGACAAGTGAGTGGCATCCCACTGTACTTTTCCTCCTATGACTTGTATAGTGCTTATCCTGAATCAGCCGTTCATTGATCTGTCCTGACTGATCTAGTCCTAAAAGTAATAATTCTGTGGCAAATCTAAAGGAATAGAGGGGACATTTATCATAATTCTGTGGCAAATCTAAAGGAATGGGGGACATTTATCATTCTTCTTCAAAAACATCACATCACATATAGGATGACCATCTTACTCAGCATGTTCTACTTCTCCCATCTGACAGTGCTATGTTTCTGTTTGATTTGTGGATGTTATAATGAAAGACAAGTCTGGGTAGCGATAAACTTTCAAATTAGTACTGAAATGTCTGTCATTGCAACTTTTTTGTTGCTTGGATTCCATCCTAAACCCTTGCTTTGCCACAAACAGAGTCAATGACCCAAAAGAAGCATGCAGTGCGTGAAGCTGTCTTTTCTTTATTTTTTATTCTCAGGTCAGTGGCATGTAGACAAGCTAAGGATCAGGGTAACAGCTAGACAAAAACAATATTTAAATTACTAAGCAATGACAATTCCCTTATTTGTGTCCTGACAGGTTCTATTTAATGCTCCTGTGTGTATACCCAAATGTTGAGTATTATATATCATAAAGTACCCAACACTACAGGGTAAAGGATGGAAGCAGTAAAATACAGAACAGTATTTGTTTCTTTTAAAGATGTATTACAGGCAAGAAATACAAAGAGTCAGTAAACCGCTAATGATAGTCTGCTAATGCTACATAGAGTAGAGCTGCTATCAATGTCCAAATTTAGATGGCATAAAACAAGTAGAAGTTGCTTAGCATTTTTATTTTTTCATGTAATCCAGAGACAAAGGGCTGTGGGGCCATATTTAGCATCCCACTGATGCTTGCAGGTCTGGCCCTCTCACTGAGATGGATAGACAGAGCCTGAGAGACTTGTGACTGATGTTTTCTGTAACCTTTTATCTGTTTTCAGTCCAGTAAATGGTATTTTTTATTCTTTGTAATCTTGTCAGTGTGTTATTTAACTGGTACAACGTAAACTACAAATACAGTCATGAGAAAAAAAGTATATTCTCTTTCAATGCTAACTTTTACCAAATAACAAATAAATAAATAATTACTAATAAAAAGAACATAGTATTAAAAAAAAAAACATCTGGTGTTCTCCGAAGGTCCTGGCACAGCATTTTGATGTGGTTGAGGTCTAGACTTAGTCTGGGCTATTGAAACAAATTATTTTTTTATTTTTTCAGCCATTTTTGCTGTGGATATTTAATATGTGCTTGGGATGATTGTCCTGTTACACAGCCCTTTTTCAGCCAAGCTTTACCTGTCACAGAAACCTCCTTAAATTTGACTCTAGAATACTTTGGTATCATGGTCAGCTCAATGACTACAAGTGCTGTGGCTGCAAAGCAAGTCCAAATCATTACCCTTCCACCAGCGTGCTTGACAATTCGTATGAGCTGTTTGTGCTGATATGCGGTGTTTGTTTTCCAGCACGTGGCGCTATGCATTATGGCCAAACATCGCCACTTGAGTTTAGTGTCTTCAAAGGGCAATGTTCTAAAAGTCTTGTTGTTTGCTCTAACGCCAGGTTGCAAACCTAAGCCATGTTGTCATGATCATTTTAGAGAGATGAGGCTTTCCCTTAGCAACCCTTCAAAACAAGCCATACTGATTCAGTCTTTTTCTAATTGTACTGTCATGAACTTTAACATTTAACAAGCCCCTAGGTGACTTCATTTCATGGAAGCAATTTTGCTTTTGTTCAGGGGCTAATGCTGTCACCAGAGTTACATATGCTTTGTCATGTTAATACTTGAAGCTGAAGGAGCTGCTTTGTCAGTTGACTTCATGATCACCCTTCTAATTTTTTGTACTCATGGGGAATAAAAAATACATCAAGAAAGTATTGTGGGATACTAGTGGTTGTATTCCAGGGTAATGCAGTTGCCTGAGGTTACACACATTTGTAAATGTTATTGGAGCCTAGGATTTTATTTCAAAGAGTTAGTGGTATACAGTACAGTGCATTTGTGAATGTTATTGGAGCCCAGAATTTTATTTCATAGGTTAGTGGTATACAGTACAGTGCACTGCACATCAGAAGTAAATGCAAGAAGTAGAAGTAAAATGGAACTGCTGTAATCATTTATTATTATGTAAATAAATTAGATTTTTTAGGTTTCCAGATTCTTGCCCAAGAGGTCACTAGGTTTACTTAAAGTCAAATATATTAAATGGGAAAACTGCTGGCTACATCTAAGGAAGAAGTGGTGAGCAGATGGTATTTTCTTAGGCAGTAAAAAGTCTTGGAGCACCCTTGACACGATCTATATATACCTATAGAAAGAAAGAAGGACACTTTGTTATTAAAAGGTTAGGTACACATTAGCACTTTTAGTTTACAGGATTTCCCATCTTTCCTATTAAAAACTGACCTTGATGAGGCAGGGTCATCCATGTGAGCTTTTGCCTTGTCCACTTTTACTCCCTCATGCCTTACAAGGAATTACATATAAGCAGTAAAAATAGTGATTCAGGTAATAGTTTTATATATAAGTCCAAGAAAAATATACAGGTAAAATTTTTCTCTGTATACTAATTATCTGTGGTTTGTTATATTGCTAGGCAGTAGCTGAAAATGTAGTAGGTTTTTAAATTTATGCTGGGTTATTACAGAATCTTGGCATATTAATTGTTGACAGCAATATAAATTGAGAAAGTAACTGCGGGTGTATTGACAATGGCCACACTGAGAGCATTGACATGTTAGAATTAAAAATCCAGCTTGGAAAATGAGGGTCATTAGTCCTACTTGTCAGTGCAGAGCAGTAAGGGAACCAGTAGGCCTGTGATTCATGTCCGTCTGGCATAATGCGCCTTTACTCTTTTCCAAGAAACCTGTTTTGTTTTTTAAAACAGCAAACCATTGCTATAGTTCTGCTATTTGCAGAAAATATGGTAGGGAAATCTCCACAACAAGGTCAACTACCTAGTAAGTAACAGAAAAACAATATTATGCAACTTTTAGTCAGTGTGCTCTAACTTAATCTATATGATCACCACAATGCATTTTTTCATAAATTTATTTTAGTATGTACCGCCTTTTAACAACCATGTGTTACCAAGTACCCCATGGTGTGTCATAATTTACCCCTTAACATGCTTGCATTTATCACCAGTAGATTCTTATGGTATAAAATAATTTTACTTGGTACTTGATTTTGATTTCTATGCTGCGCTGATAATTTTACTCTACATAAAAGCACATTCTAAAACTAGACCTTTAAGCCTGTTTTCAGGCATTACAGCATCCTCTCTTATTTCTATCTCCTCTCTCACCTATTCACTGGCTGTAAATAAAAACATATTTTAAAGTTCTATATTACTCAAATAATTTCACCATCAATGTTTCTTGTGGGGTCACTTCTAATGACTTCGGATGAGATCCAACACTGCAGTCCATCAGCTTGCTTCTGACATAATCTCTTCAATCACCCCATCACCAGACCACCTCTACATGAAAGATGAACAGGAACTTAAGACCCAGAGCATTATGTCCAGGAACTCCAGGTTTTTTGAAGGCTGGAGGATGCATTTCTCCTCTCCCCCAGTTATATGACAAATATACAGATCTACTTTTGTTCACGTTTCTTAAACAAGCAAGACCAAAAAAATAAAATGATCAAAACTGAACACGTTATGTATATTTTACTTTTTCTCAAAAGGATCAAGCGTTTTGAATAATAATGCTCCAAATGTAATAAAATATGACAGACTCCACCATGACTTGATATTAGCCTTGTATTTTCCCCTTATGATAGCGTGCAGCCATTGGGAGGAAGAGGCAGCATGATGAGCTAGTTATTTATGACAAGGAAAAAGATCAGACCAACAAAAAGTTGAGTTGATGTTTCTCTTTTTACTACTCAGTTACAATCTAGGGGAGGGACATGACGTGTACATTTTACTGTAGTTGAATTCTTCTTTAAAATGGAAGCAAATGACCAAACCAATCACAACATCTCAGTTAACTTCCAATATGTAGAATAATGCAACTTGGAATAACGTCGTAGGGGAAATGTCTTTCTGACTACACAGAATCCTTTTTCAAACAGAAAAGTCTAAGCCTGGGCCTTACTTCCAGCTGTAGGAATATGATGCCAGCCTCACTGTTAGGAACTGTTTTGAACAAGTATTCAATTGTAAACTGCTGCTCCTAAGCAAGGTATTCATAATTCCAGCTGAACAGATGCTTGTGCCTTTTAGGCAATTGTAATACTGGATTTGTTTTGAACTCAGATTATGCCACATGAAAAGCTGAATTCTCTGAAGTAATCCGGCTGCCAATGTTTCAAGTATATTTGGGATTCAGAGCTAAACAATGAAAAAATTGCTTTCAAATGACATTTTCTTTTCCGATATTTACTGAAAACTCCCTGGTAAGCTTGGCTATCACTCTGGGTTTTGTACACTCCAGTCTGACACAGCACTTTTCTAAATCTGGATAAAGACTGCTCATTTCATACCATCAGATTTAAAGACTTGTATTAAAAAAGAAGATTTGCACGGTGGTGGACACTGCATCCTAAACTGTATGTGACCTTTCCAAATGATTAGATAGAAATCCAAACGTGTTTTATAAAATAACTACTTGGGGTGGGGTGTATCCATTATGTCTTCAAAATACTGTATATAAGAGACTAAATATATTTATGCATCCATAATCTAACTAATTTTATGGAAATCTAAAAAAATGCCTTATAAAGATTCTAATTCATAATCTGAGCTAAAATGAGCTTTTATTATTGGTCTCTTTGGAAGGTTTTACCCCACTTGCTATTGTGTCTAATAGAGATAAAGAATGCAGTAAAAATACGAAGGCATTAAAAAGTTTACAAACAATCTAACTTTCCCATACTAATTAATTCAGCCTAAAAAACGTATTCCCCATTAAACTTATATCTACTCTAAATAACCAGATATGCATACTGCATTTGATGTCAGACGTATCACAACAACACTCCAGTCTAGACTGCTGGAGCTCTATGCGTCTGCAGTTTAAAGTATTTACAGAGACATTTTTATTCTGGTAGAAAAAGAAGGAAGACTGAAAGAGAATTAATCTTTCTTTAATCACTGTTTAATCAGTTTTAAATCCTCCTCCTAAACAATGCTAGCAGTTCAATCTAATGTTCACTTTGTTTTCAGTCCATCCGTTTTCTACTTGCTTTTTCCCTAGCCATTAACAAGACTAAGAAACAGACTGAAAAATGAATTAAAAACAGACTGAAAATGGTATGAAAGGCAGTCCTGCATTTTTTATCTGCTTCCCGTTGACTACAGCATAAAAAGTCAGGAACCAGCAGGATAAAAACTGCAACGTGTTCTATTTGTAAAACAGGGAATAAAATATGAAGCAAAGAAGATATAATCCTAAACCTCATGTGGACAAACAGAGCTACAGAGGAAAATTTGTAATGCTATGGGTTTTTTCTGCTTTTTAAATGACAAGGAAATTAAAAGCAATAAATAAACATGTATTTTTTTATACAAATTATTGGTTGAATGAAAGGTTATTGGGGGATATTTTAAAAAGAAGAGCTTTAATCAAGGCATGTGTGACCTATTCACTTACTTTTCAATATGCATTTAGGAACAAGCTATAGGAGCTATATCAGAGATGAATATTCAAATATTCTTCTTAGATCTGACTGATCCTTCATTTTTAGTTATTTTACAATATATTAAAATTGTTATTTTGAGAAATAGCAATCTTCCTATTTAATTAAAAAAAAAAGATAATATTTAATAATCAAAGACACCTTCCTGGTGATTTTCCTGAGTAGTCATGTAAACCATTTATTCAAAGAAAAAAAAAGTCGTTAAAAGGGTAATCATGCCAGATTTCTTTGCTATACTTTCTGCATATCCACTGTAAAGTCAATAATATTTCTAAGATTACACATGAGTGCTCAGATAAAAAGGTGTTATTTAGTTTTGCAACATAGAAATCTAATATAACTTTTTAGTAGTTTCCACATTCTGGCAGGACATTTAACTGTGTTATAGCAAATTTGGATTGACATGGCCAAAATCCAGTTCACAGATGGTTGCTCTCTTGCTATGAGTGCAATCATCTGGTGACCTGCAGGGGATCTGGCCACTAAAGCCAAGTGTCTTACTGTTACACCTCTTTAAAACCTTAGTGGGCCCAAGGCAAAATTATATTAGCAGTCTTTTTTCAATAAACATAATATTTATACTTCCTTATGTACGGAAGCTGGGATGATTGATGAAAATTGGTTCAGAATAGATCTGTGAACTAAAGATAGGGTCAGGCCATATATTTGAACCTCTTACACAAACAAAGATGTCTTCCTTCTAGGAACTAGATATAATTTATTGCCCGGTACCCAAGAACACTGACAATTATCAATTACCCCTGTTGATGCTTTTTACTTTTTTTATTAAATACTTATACATAATAAAAGTTTGTTGTAAATGGTCTTCCAATGTGAGACCACGCTAAAAGTGAATGTGCTTTTCTGTACAACAAACTTATTTGATAAGTTTGAAAACAACCAGTTTATTAACAGGTTTAAGAAAATCGAACTTTATGCAGTAAAATGATAACACTATTTTGTTTTACCATTTTCCTTTTGGAGTATACTCCCTCATGTCTAAAATAATTTAATAATCTAGTTTTTTATTTATTTATTTACGTGTATTTATATAGGGTCAACATGTTATGCAGTGTTTACAAAGTCCATTGTCCTATCACTATGACATGATTTATTTCAATTTACATCCCACTCATTTTACACCTTTATACTATTGTTTTTTAAATAAGTATACCTAAGATCTTGTAGTAAGCACAATAAAATAGAATGAACATAGTCACTAGTTTTCTTTTATTATATTTCCAGTCTAAAGGTTTGTTTGTATGGCCCTTGCAGAGATGAGTTTTACCAGAAAAGATGTTTCTGGGCACATGGTTGAGCTGTTTTTGTTTTTTTGAAAAGAACATAAATACATAGATAGGAAATTACATCATAACCTTTTAGTTCAACTTGAACATAATACTACATCCTCACTCAACAACTACTTTTCAAGTCCAGTCTTTTTTTCTACCAGCTTTGGCTTTGAAACCCCATTTGCATTCAGTTGCATGTTTGCCTTGAGCTAATTCTGTAAGATTCCAAGTTTGGAGTTGGCATTCATTCTAATAAAGTTCTTCCATAGTTTACACCTTAGAGCTATGCTTCTATAAATGTGGCAATATCTTATCTCCAAAATAGAATTGCATAATAACCAGTTTTCAGGCTTCAGTATTACTTTTTAAAGCCCAACAATATCTGTAGTGATGTTAAAAAAATACCTATGTTGCTTAAAGTGAGTGCAGATTCCACTGAAAAGTTCCCTGGATGCAAGTCTAAACTGAAGTAACTAATTGGATAACAAATTCAAGACATTGTAAAAAATAGTCACTTTGTAAAACCTTGCATGGCAGTATTGGTGTGTATACACCTAAGCCTATGAAACACAATCATTCTTTTGTTCCTAACAGAGAATACGATTTTTAAATGAATAGCATGCCACATCATTGACAGTAGAAAAAATATGTAACGTAAGGATAAAAGTTTTCTATACTCATAATCAAGTCTTCAAAAACTTGTATGACTTTCAGTAACCTCATCTTTAAAAGCTGGATATTTGAAGTACTGCATCATAGAATAAAAATCAATTTTAAACCTATTAATAATTTAGAGCTTTCTCCTTTTTTTTTCTTTTAATCCAATCACAGTGGTCAGCGCTGGATAAAAATGTAATTTTCCATCTTTGTGTAGTTGAAATGTAGTCTGGTTTTAATTATAAAAAGAATTTTGACTAATATAAAATATACGAGGTGAGGTTTTCAGCACCGGAAAACATTTCAAGTGCAATACGATATACTCGTAAAATAATAAGTACATTCTCAATGGGAACTGAGACTTAGATTTATCATATCGAATTAATAGGTATCATGTATTACCAGAATGTTACACTATGTTAGTCAATTTGAAGCAGAAAGTTTGAAGTTAAAGCCTTAACATTGAAAGTTGAAATACACATGGACATAAATTGCTGGTGTTATGAATTGAAAAATAAAAACAATACCTTCCTTAGCAAACAAGTACACAAATTGCTGCCAAGTGTGAACAACATGCAGGAGAGTCTTGAAGTGAAAGTCCTCAAATTATGCAAGTACCTTTTCCTATAGGTTCCTTCTCTGTTGGTTTCCCCTTGCTAAAGCTAAAGATGCGTACACACGTGCAATTCTTGTCGTTGGAAAGGATCTTTGATGATCCTTTCCAATGATAAGAACCACACGATGCATGAACGAGTGCTGTACATACAGCACTGTTCTGCTTTATGGAGAGGGGAGGGGAAGAACGACGGAGTGGCACCCTGCTGCACGCTTTCCCCCTTCATCGCGCTTTCCCCCTTCGTCGTTCATCGTCTGTGGATCCGCCAGGACGATGAACAACAGGCTGTACACACGCCAGATTCTCGCCCGATATCCGCCCTGTACATAGCTTAAGTCTACTGCCCCTGGAAACCAGGCTTATCTACTCAGTGGGCCAATATCCAGACCTGGCCTTACCAGGCCCTGGGGATTCAGGAAGAGCTTGCGTTGTCTTCCCCATCTTGTTCTAGTCATTCATGGTGCCACCCCCAAGTCTCAGTTCTGTTTTTGGTGTATGCCTAAAAAGGCATATATTGTCATTATAGGTCCAACAGGTTATGCACAGGGCAGTGAATGGTTCCTACATTGCTAAGACTGGGTTTCTCCACTGTGACAAAAAATGGCCAACAATCTAGAAGTCTAGAGGAATCCAGTTTAAGCCAAAGGTAATCTCTTACTGCTTGAATGGATTATTGTTCTAGAAGGGCACTACACAGACTTTCAGTCACAGCTTGCATATGACAGTCAGTCAGAATCCTAGGGCAGTCTCAGCAGAAGCCTGCACTGGATTTAGCGGGATTTACATCTTACCATGCATGCTTTCTTACAGGAATTGTTAGCAATTAAAAATATTCATGTACTGCCACCATCACTACAGGCTGTCAATGCATCATAAAATGGACAATGCTTCTCAATGCATCCCACAGATGTAAACTAGGACAGCTGTCCAGTGTTTTGATGTGTTACAACAGTGCAAAGTGGAGGTTCTATACCTGGCAATAAACTGTCAGGTCAGGGTTCTCTAGAAAGGGCTGAACTACAAATCCACTGGCAGACTAAACAATACCCATATTCATAGCTCAGTTGAATATTCTGTTACGTGTGTGGAGTTCAGCTTTCATTTAAAGAATAGCAAAGAAAACTTTGGAAACCTGTTTGTTAGCCATATAATAGTAACAACTTTAGGCTTATTCATTTAAAAAGCCAAGAGCAAGTGAAATGTGCCACATACAGTAACCAATATACAACAATCAGTTAGACAAACCTTTCTGTGTTTAGAGCCTGTGTTAGGCTCTATTAGCTGAAGAAACAGTGTTAAACTGAAATATAATTTTTTTTCGCTATGCGTTTCTACTTCTAATGTCATACTGAATAAGTCAGTCTAGAGCTGAAGTATAAAAAGTATACTTTAGGAAAAATATCTTGTTGCCCATAGCAATCTATCAATCTCCAACTGTCGTTCTGCTGTGCAGAACTAAAAATGAAGCAAAGATTGATTACTATTGACAAGCAGATTTTTTTCTTGTTAGCATACTTGGCTTGATAAAATTATACCACACTTTTCATCACACCATAAGTCTGACAAACTGTGCAATAACAAAATCATTATTTTACCAGTGGCAAGAAAAAATGTTCTTGTAAGCATCATTTTGAATATAAAAGCTTACAGTTTAGTTAACCAAAAATGGTATCATTTGGAGGATCTGTGTAGAAAATGAAAACATAGAACCTAAAGGACTTATCAGTCAGGTATGGTACAGGAATGGTGTTTATGGGTCGCCCAAAACACAGAAAGATGTGTCAATGGGCACAAAGCTAAACATGGAAGTTGTGCACATTGTATAGATATGGGTGTCATGCGCTGTATGTGGGTATTTGGAGGGGGGGTTACGGTCAATACTAGGGCTAATCAATCCATTTATGATTCCACCCACTACCTGGAGGGTACTAAAAGCATATCACCAATGTAGTCTGCAGAACTACATGGGGGCATTGTATCCACAGGAAATGTCTGTGTAATGAAGACGTTTCCATAGCCAGAAGTTAGATGAGTACCAAAAGGTTGCCTCAGTTAGAATAGAGAGAAAAAATAGCTTTGAAAGTATTTAAAAATGCAAAATGAAGAGCAGCATAAAGGAGGAATATTCCATCAACTCATAAAATGTAAATGACCACGTCCCTCCAGTGCAGGATGATGTGTCAATGCATCAACGGTTTACTGCTTCATCTACTGGCAACCATTTCTTTGTCCTGCTGTGGAAATAAGTGTAGTTGTGTATGCAGAGAAGGACCAGAAATTGGGCCCAAGCTCCAGGCACTGCCGCTGCTGACTATTTGCTTCCAGGTAACAGTATTGCTGGGTTGGGTGTGCAGGGATGCTGAAAGACAGGGTGTGGATGGACCAATAAATATTTTTAATACTTTGATAGAGACTTGCAAATGCTTGCATAAGCCTTTAAACTTTGCACATAATATATGAGAAGAACTGGAGAAAGAAACTGATTTGTACTTGACTTGCATTTTCATGCAGTAAAATTAATGCATTTTACGGCAGGAAAACAAACAAGAGTAAACGGGTCTTCAGAATAATAACTGCTGTATGTAGATCCAATTTGTTCCAGACATATTTCTGGTAAAACAATAATATTCTAGTCCTAAATTACAGAATTGTTATAAATTGTGATAAGATTAGTTGGATAAATACTGCAGACACAGTAAAGTAGGCTGCTAACTATTACAAATGAATGCTTGAAAAATAGTCAATGTTATAAATAAAAAAAATATCAAATAATGTTATGCACAGCAATGACCATATAATATAACTATACTGACAGAAGTAAGTACAGGCTGCATGAAAAATGGTTTAATTAAATGTTACTTCAATGTTAATAAATTATTATTTCCTAAAATTACTTTCACTAATTTCCGCTTTCTCTCCAAATAAAATATCATTTAGGAATATCTCAAAGGATAATCGCTTAACCTATGCTAAACACGGCACACAATTACCTTTAAATGATGCCATTTTTAGAAGCTTTTCAACATATGCTTTAGACTATTTCCCTTATGCCTTTAAATATTTTAGATTAATTGGCCCAAAGGAAATCTTGAATGCTTTAGTAATTTCAAACCTATGCATGTTTCAGCCACCTTTCATCACCCTCAAAGAGATAAATAGGACATTAGTATTATATAATTCTGCCTACCGTAAAATTGTATAACATAGATATTTCAGTAGAATAAATGTTAATTACATCTCTAATGGTAATTAGTTTTGTGAATTTCTTACTCTATTGGGACTGTGTTAATATTATGTTAGTAATGGCAAGGAACTGCTTGACCAGCAGTGTACTACAAAGAATATGCTGATAAACAGAATAATTAGTATTTCCCATGACTGTATAATAATAGTTTTCAGCAGTTTCACCTGCACTATTAGAAACTGGTGCATTCATAATTAGCTGTTCAACAAGCAGAACTGTAATGTTTAGGCTGACTCAGAAATTTGGCAGGAGATGTAACAAACTATTTGGTGTTTGTTTTTTGTGCTCTGAGAGGTTTATATTTCTGTCAAATGAGAGGGAACAAATCCTGAAGGTTACAAACCAAATGCTAGCCAAACAAACCGGTCATGTTGATTTAGGACCCTATGCAGGAATACATGTTTATGCTTTCATAGTTAGTAAGATAAAGATTCCCATCACCAGTCTAAGACTACATACACATGTTCGGTTATTGTCATTGGACAGGATCTTTCACAATCCTTTCCAACAACAAGACTGAAAGATGCATGAAGGAGCTCTGTACATACAGAATCAATCCTCTCTATAGAGAGGGGATGGAGGAGAACGATGGAGAGGCACCCCGCTGCATTCTCTCCCCTTCACTCCCCTTCACTCCCCTCCCCAGGACAGATCCATGAGCGACATCAAACGAGCGCTGTACACAAGCCAGATTCTCGTCCGAGGCTAGCTAGATTATCGGACATGAATTATCCTACGTATGTACGTAGCCTAATTCCATGGGATCCACCATGACTTATCTCTCATTTCCCAAACATTGCATTTTGTCCATGTTATCCCTACAAAAAGGAGGCATCTTTTCCAGTCTCTCCAGCTGTAATATGAGCAGATTGTATTATGACCATTATTGCATAAACACACCAGTATCAGGTAGTTTTTCTTTGTCCTGGTATTTCAGGCATACAATTACTTAGGTAGAGACTGCTTAAATCAGCCTTTGTCTGCTCAGTCTAAAATTGGTGGAAAAAAAGCCATGGTTATGGACAACTTTAATTGTTATTGTGTCATGCCATTGGTTTAAAATTGAAATAACATTTACATAAAACAAACTAACTTGCCAGTTCACAGTCTTCTCTATTATGTACATTGAGTTGTGCATGCATTCCCAGAAGGAACCCTGGGATTCACTGGAATGATGGTTAAAAATAGCTGGTGCATAAAATATAATTATTATAAAAATACTTTCATGCAACCTGTCGCTGTGATTATACCATGTAGTCAATGCCCTGCATACAACTAGTTTATTTATACCTTTGCCTTTTTTTCTATAAGCATTTTATTGTCATAGCTACTAGCCAACTTTACCACATCTTCACTATTTACCCAACTAATCTGGTCACAATTTATAACAATTCTATCACTCAGGACTGGATTATTTTATCATTCCAAGATGCCTGGAACAACATAGATCTATACAGAGCAGTTATCATTCTGAGGAACTGTTTACCCTTGTTTGTTTTCCTGCAGCAAAATGCATTAAGTCAAGTACAAATCCAATTTATTCCTAAGTGGCTTGTTCAAGTATATGTGCTGCTGCTTAATATATTTTTTTAAAATAGAACATGCTGCATCATTGTGCTTTGAGTAGGACGTGTTAATACGGCCCATTGAGATGAATAGTGTTACATAAACACACCAGTATCAGGTAGTTTTTACATTTTAACCCATATAAATCTGTTCTGACTGTTTTTTCCTTCTCTCGTGTTCATCAACAACATGACAATGCAGAGATTTGAAAAGGCCTCAGATCTATGTGTTCAGCAATACTTTTTTGCCACAAGAAACTTTATACTATTTTAGATAGTAGCCTCTAACC
The DNA here is from genome assembly GCF_032062135.1 of Pyxicephalus adspersus. Taxonomy (NCBI): domain Eukaryota; kingdom Metazoa; phylum Chordata; class Amphibia; order Anura; family Pyxicephalidae; genus Pyxicephalus; species Pyxicephalus adspersus. The sequence continues at coordinate 81,640,808 of NC_092861.1, read as the reverse complement.
TAAATCTTGGTCTAATTTGCGAATTCAGACTTTTCCTGGTAAAGTCAAAGCTTCCCTATCCGCTTATACATGTCAATATTAGTCAGTGGAGCAACCCATTACATTACTGGAAAAGGACAATGTATTATAAAATTTTAAGGAATCCTAGGTTTTTGGGCAGATTCCACTCATATTGAGATGATTGAACCTATGGCTTCTCCTGCTTCTTGCATTATATACATTTTTTTTAATTTAACAGTAGATGGTAACAGTAACTCTGTTAGTGTCATCTAGTTCACTAATGCCCTGTTCGTTAATGTATCATTATCATAGAAAATTTTTTTTTTTTTTTACTATAATACTTCTTTCCACCATTTTTAAATATTTTGCTTTATCTCCTGCAGCCGTTTTTCGTACAAATACTGCATGATGATCACAGCAGACCATGCTTGTGCAATATGTGTTTAAAACGCCACTTCCATTTGCTATGAGTACCCCAATACAGAAGCACACACACAGTTAGAAGACAGGGACAGAGGTATCACACTATCACATGAATTTTTTATGGTGTAAATATATTGAAACCTACTAAGATTTTTGTGATTTATCAATTTGATGACAACCATGTTCCATAGAACCAACCCAAGTTTAAAGATTAATTTTTAGATATTAAAATATAATCTAAATAAAATAAACATTTATATTTATGTGTATTCTTTCTTGCATCATAGTGATTGTGTACAGTAACCCAGCATGAATTGTTGTCCCTATGCAGGAGCTTCCTATAACTAAAACCAGTCACTGCTGCTCTCAGCTTGTACAGGATTTTACATCTTACATTTCCTTTTTTGTTTTTTATTTTTTTATGTTTGTATACCTGCAGTGTGTGTTGAGTGGGCTTGCTGGATATCCCCCATTGTTCTCTACACAGGTAATGTACGCATAGTAATAATGTCTTTGCCATTGTATATGGTAATAACTGGGATTGCAAATGCATTTGGAGCACACAAAGTGGATATATTATATCCTTTGTTATAATTGAGGAATATATTTTAATAAATTTTGTTGTGCTCTGAATTCAGATTGAAAAAACTTGAATAAAATAAAGCCGTCATCTGCAAAGCCCTCGAAAAAGCCTACCAAGTATAAGTTTATTATAAACTTAGAAAGTTGAAATATGTAAAAGTTCAGCAATTGCTTTAAAATTCTGCAACTCACACATATTACTGAAAGTATATTTCACAATGTTCTTTGCCCATCAGACAGAATCTAAAAGCTCTAGCATTAAAGATATGATGGAATTGGTAAGAACACAGTCAATTTAAAGTGCATTGAAACATTTGAAATTAGTATTGATCTATTTGTGCATTATTTACAGGTGCCTCACGGTCCTTTTGCATGACTGTAATGGAGCTTAGCTGCATTATGGTTTTGAATAAACATTGCATTAGAGCTCCCCAGAGGGAAAAAGCTCTCTCTGGGAAGAAATGATGACAGCGCTGCATGCAGTGAATGTACAAGATTATTGCACCATGCTACACTTTGTCTGCTCTTCGGACCTAATTATAACTCATGCCTTATCATGCATGGTGGAATAAAGTAATAGGCACTTGCTGAAAGAGAAATTGAAGTGAGCTAGAATAAAAATAAATGTTTACTATATCGTTTTCCCTCTCAGCTGGTTAATGCTACCATACCATACAACAGATTAGAAGAGCTGTGATGGCTCTGTCTAGACGGGGCGTGCACAACTGTTAAAGAGGGTCCAGGCTATTATACTGTAAATACCTTACTTTAATCAGCACCCCCTGCTGCTTTGCTATATCCCTCATTGTTTCATATATGTCAGCCCAGATCTCAGAATACATCAAATATCTGGAGAAATTGCTGCTGTAAAAATGTTTGAATAATGGACTTTAAATCATTAATAATGCTGGCCTGTCTGCATGGAGACATCCTAATGCTGAGTGGAGTATACAGACAGCAGAGCTTGAAAGTTTTGACCTTGCGTATTCATCTTGGGCAGCACTGTTTCCATTTTGCTGCGGTTTCAAATTCTCCACTGCTAAAATAAGGATCACCTCCAACTTCCCATCAATTCACTCAGCATGAACTGACAAAGTTTAGCAGAACAGAAACAATATCATGTTGGCGTAAACTATTTGTGGGAGCCAGGCTGCTCTTGATATTGTGCATAGTTTTTTTCCTGGATGAATAATTCAGTGTGCTTGTCCTAAAGCAGTGCCAGTGTCTCATGTCACTCAATCACTCGGATTCAATTGTACAGGGTATAAAATAAAAGGCAGAGTTTTGACATTAGTGAATTGATGTGTTAATAGGCATGACTTGGCCACATATTGTAGGATTGAAAGACTGATTGTGGAAATGTCTGTTCCAAATTTTAAAACCTGCATGTTTACTGGAATTATGACAGCCAACTGGCATTTTGTTGAATTTTAAATTACAAAACTATTTTAGCTGTTTTAGGTGATTAAATGTTTGCTAATCCAAAAGCTGAATTGTCTTAAAATTGCACCTTTTAAATTTTGGCATCTACTATTACAAGGTTTTTACTACATGAGGGATAACTATCTGTTAATTCTGCTTGCATCTACAATTTTCAAGGAACAGGTGACAAAGTGAACCATAGGCATAGACAGACAAAGTAGCACTCCAGCATGACTACTAGATGGCCCAAGTGATGCTCAGGGCGCCTGTAGTCAGTGCTTACCAGATGATTAGCTCTGCCTTGCACTTTTGTGCCTCCTGGTAATGCTTGCTGGGTGGGAATTTCATATCAATGTGTTTACACTGCTAAAAGGGTTCATGGGAAGTGACTGTGCGGTAAACAAGCCAAGACTGCTGGAAAACATTGACAAAATGATACAATATCTAAAGTTTTCATATTGTGATACATGCACCATACTATGAAGGGATGGTTCAACAATATACCCAATGCAATTTTCAACTACCAATTCTAAACATATTTTTTATTTTATTGGTTGATTATTTTCTTTTTCTGGCATAGCAAAAATTGTGTTGAAAATTAGATGAAAGTTGAGTGTTGAGTTAGAATAAAATGATTTGGTGATCCCTGCTATTAATGTGCATTCATGTGAAAATGTAAGTTTAGTTGAGCAGGCAGACATAATTATTTCAAACAGTGTCTATGGGTAATATACTTGAACAAATGACACATCATAGTGATTTGGTCTGTTTATCATCTATTATCTAAATTAATTAAAATGTAGATTTGTCACATAGAAACCACCGCTTTAAACCCCAAAAAATTATAATCGAGTGTTCAATATTATTTGGTAATGGTAGGAAGGTATGTAGGTATGCTGGTGGCACTTTCTTATTTTAACCTCAGATATCTATTGTATGGTGTTCTCTTTGTTACTGATGTGTAATGTGTCATTGTGTGAAAGTCAAAAGCACTCTCTGAAGCCTTTAGAAAAAAGGTTATGAATGCCTTGGAGTCTGCAAGGCATTTTAAGAGAGTTTCCAAATAATTTGAAATTTGAAAAATATCTACTAGTGGCACAGATTTCAAATGGCTGCTATGTTTTTCAGGCAGGCCAAGTAAACAAATGCAAGCCAAGAAGAGAGTCCTCAAACATTATAAAAATCTAAGAACACTTTGATTCCATTTTTGAATCAGTTTCATTGATGATATATGCAGCGAACACTTTGAACAACACATCAGTAAGAGATTGCCAAATTTATCCTGCATGGAAGGTGTGCCAGGAACAACCATTTGCTTTCCAATAAGAACATCAGAGCAGGACTACAGTTTGCCATTAAACAAATAGACAAAGACCAGGTCTTCTGGAACAACGTGCTCTGAACTGATGAATCAAAGGTAGAAATTTGGCCGTAGTAAAAGTAGACAGGTTTGGTAGAGACTGGATGGCAATTATGTAAACACTTACAAGGAGTCATCTCTGCTAAAGGGTTTGAGGCCATGGGTTTGCTTACTTCTTCTTAGATTTGTTGACAAAATTATCGAAAAAGCTAATTTTTTTTACGTTTAGTGCAAGTGTACCACCCTTATCTGCAGGCAGTGTTTCAAAGGATTTAAAATATTTGAATGTGTAAATATGCTAAGAACATTCATTTTTTATGGGGGGTATTTCTATCATCATGGAAAAAAAACAGCTAAAGGTTTAATAGTAGGGCAGTGTGGTCAGGCCTTTACCTTTGCAAAGAACATTTGTCCCCCAGTGACAAAGGACAATTGTCTCTTTCCAACATACTGTTTCCAATAGGAATGGGGAGAGGTTGATGGATATCTGAATTATTTGCGAGGCTGCACTCATTTTTCCCTACTCCCCGAAATGTACAAAGTGTAGGAGTACTGGGTATATAACATATGAACAGGTTCATTTCTTTTCAATGGCGGGGATGGATTCTCCACCAGAGAATGTGTGGCAAATTTCAGTTTCACTGCTTTATTATAAACTCTAATGATATGCAGTAGAAGTTTGGTAAGTTAAACAAAGTTTCGCAAAACCTACACAATGGCCCTGATTTATTAAAGCTCTCCAAGGCTGGAGAAAATACACTTTCACCAGTGAAGCTGGGCGATCCAACAAAACTGGGATGGATCTGGTCCAGGATTCAAAGCATTTGCTAGCAAATAGCAAATGACATTGAAAAAAATCCATTCCAGGTTTGCTTGATCACCAAGCCTCACTGGTGAAAGTGTATTCTCTTCAGCCGTGGAGAGCTTTAATAAATCAGGCCCAATGGGTAGGATATTGTTAAGCAATTTTACATAAATATTACTTTTTAATGAAATTCATATCAGTGTTTTTTTTACCACCATACAGTTTTACCTATCTAAAATAGAACTGGCCACTCAATAAATGGTGCAAGATGCAAGTGGCTAATGCACTTTGCACTTATTGCTTCGATTCTTGCATTGATTTGTTGCTTTTTA
>NC_092861.1:81572291-81635728 GCF_032062135.1 Pyxicephalus adspersus | reverse complement strand
ATATATATATATATATATATATATATACCGGTATATAAATATATATCAATTTTTACCAACATTAAATGTCCATTTTATTTAAGAATACGGAACTTAGTTAGAAATGGTCGAATCCCTCACAGATATAAATAACTGTACCACTTAAACTTCAGAGACAGGCAAAGATTTTTATAACATTTATGGATCTAAAGGACGTTGCAATAAATAACATTCTGACTGCGGGAATTAAGAAGTGGTCATCTCACTGATTACAGATTTGTGTCATTGCAAGTAGTGTAAAGTGTTTTTGTACAAGAAAAATACTGTCCTCCTCCTCTGCTAATCAGCTCCTTACAAATATCGATGTTTGTGAGCAGCATAAGTAATAAGATGGGATAGATGTATGTTATTGGAACCTGGAGTCGAAGTGGAAGTGCTTTCATCAGTGATGGTTTATTGACTGTAAGGCTGATTGTACCAGTAAAGCGTTGGAGGGTATTGCACTCTGTTTTTTTATTCAATATTTCCAATAGCATGTACATGGGCTCAGGACAAATTTATTGGCTCATAGTGAAGACAGAATGAAGCTTATGTACATAGATCCTAATGGACAGTACACTGTACTGCTAGTATCAATAGTCTCCTGGAATGGCCCATGGAACTACATACTTATTGACAAGGCAAACAATTATGTTTGTACATCCTTAACTCAATGAAAATCTATAGGGCATTTTCAGTAAAAATAGGTTTTTTATGGTAATGACTACCTTAAAGAAACCCTGCAATAACTTATTATCACTAGTATAAGCACAGGAACATCAAGAATTATACATAACCCACATTCTTACTTTTTTTTCACATACAATGTGTCTTTGAACTTTGTAAAAACGTGGCTGTGACTGTTGACCTTAGATCATAGATAGCACCCAGCAGTAGTCACGGGTCTTATGGATGTCCATACATAGGAAACTGAACTCCGGGCAAATAAAGTTTTACCTGTTCATTTCACCTAGGGGGTAAATAAAATGGTGAATACTTACAGTATAACTCACTTCACTTTGTTTTTTCTGTGTTTGTTGAAAATATTTTTAGCCTGATGTAGTTTTATATTGTTTCATATTTCTGGTATATTAGTTTCACAATTGTTTAATGCCTTCATCTCCTGACTACAATCCTATCTGCATAGGGCTGAAACTGTATTATGCAGTATGCACATATGCAGTAACAGTAACTAGGAATATCAATTTTCCTTGGTGGTAAATGATAGGGGTATATAACGTAATCCCAAAATAATAAAACAAAAAAACAAATTAGCAATGTTATCAATATAAATTAAGGCATCAAGGACTCTAATCAGTCAGTGAGACAAGTCAATGGAGATGTCTTCCCACTTCTAAGTATTGCCAGTTTAAAAGTTGATGTGGTCAGAAATAAAATTGTCAGTAATTTGTCATGTTTTTATATGAAAAAAAATGTAATATTATTACTGATATTATTAGTAGTAATAATTATTTAGTGCTTTTTTTTCGGTGGCACTGTATAATGGACTAGCGGTCGCCAACCTTTTCGGACCTACAGACCACTAAATGCACAAACTCCCGACCGCGCATGAGCTGGGAGCTGTGTGTCACTCAAAGAGGAGGAAACTTCCCCCAGAGTGACGTCATAATGACAGAACCTGCTCACTCCCAATCGCAGGCTTAGACCTGCGATACGAGAGTGGGCGGGTTGTGTCCCCTCGACCCTGAGCCTACAATCTGTACAGAGGACATGGTCCACAGCTCTGGCCGGTGTGCACCCCCCCCCCCCTTGAAGAGGTACTTTTTATGATCCTGCTGGGGCCGCATATGCCAGAGCAGCAGACCACCAAAATTTTCTCACAGACCACCGGCTGGTGACTGCTGTAATAGACAATACATAGTACAAACAGTGGCACACACTATAAAAGATATTTTTACCAATTCACCTTCTTTGCTGGTAACCTACAGAAGAGGGTGTTGCAATCAAGTTGGGAAAGAATGAGGACAAGCACAAGTTGTTTTGCTGTATCATGGAATGAGTGAATGCAAGAGATAAACATCCTTAGTTGATTGGTGTGTCAATTTGAAATAGGAGTGCCAAGTTACATATTACATCTAAGAAATGAGCCTGAGGATCAGGAGTTTTAGGTATGTTAACAACATTTATGCTCTGTAAAATTGGGGAGTTGAATCTCATGTTGCAAAAATGACTATATAAAGAATAGGTAATTAAGTGGACATGAAGTTAAAGCCAAAAGACACTTAGAGACATAATAACTTAATGTAGCTAGATTAGGAGCAAGGAGAAAGTTTTGGGTGTCATCAGCATGTAGATGATATGGAAAGCCAAATTAACTGATAAGCTGGCCAAGGCCATAGGTATAAGTGGAGAAGAAAAGGGTCCAAGAGTAAAGCCGCACACCAGCAGGAAAGGGATGTATGCAGGTGATGGTGTTGTTAAAATTTTGAATGCCACAAGTCCTGCCAGTGGGGTAGAAAGAAATCCAAGAAAGTGAGACCTTGGATGACCAGAAAGAAGAGGGTCTAGAAAAACAAAAGCTGGCCCTCTGTGTCAAAATTGAGTAAAGCTCAGGAAAAGTGAGTATGGAGTACTCACGTAGGAATTTTAGGGCTCGTTCATGCAGCACTACTTATCATGAAGTAGAGCCTGTGGATGTGAATATTCACTGGGGCATGTGCTAATGCAACAATAGCATACTTTTTTTAGAAATTGAAATAATGTTTAGCTTTGACAATGGTAAGCTGTAGTCACACAGAATTTGTGGAAATAAACCGTTTATAGAGTCATTTTAAAACTCTTCTACTTAAAGACTTTTGGGATATATTACTTTGATTTCCTAAAGGTCAGCTGGCACCTTAGCTAGGCAAAAATGACAGAAGAGAAGGAATCTATGTGATTTAGTCAGATAAGAGGGTAAAAGTAATAATTATAAAATTTAATTAAATAGTTGAAATAGTTCTGGTTCATAGAGTGCTCCATGCAGTTGTGTTGCGCCTCATCATGGGGGTGGGCACAGATAATGAGAAGGAAGTGAAAGTAAAATAACGCTATGCCAGTTGTGAAAATGGCAGATGGGAGAGAAGAGAAGGTCGGAACACTCCAGAAAAAAAAATAGATATTGCTGGACTGAATGAAAGGGTAAATGTGTATTTTATTTAAGTCTTAGTTAAACATAAGTCTTGTTTTTTTTTTTCTTAAACTGTGCATTTCCACATAGGGGGTGAGGGTCTTCATAATAAGCAGACCCTGCATTTTGATAAGGCTGAGTATTCTCAAACAAAGGCTTTGGCCTCTCACATTATGTTCCAAAGCAAGAGGTTTTAGCACAAACTAGAACATGACATTCTTTTTAAAGCAGAAAATCATTGTCATTCAGCTTATGTGGAAATATACAATTTTATTTCTGTGTTGTAAGCACTTTAGAAAATGTCTGTAACTAAAAGTGCCAGAGAACCCCTTGATTGCATGGTGGCCTGTTAGATGATTCCCCACTCCTTTCTTCACTTTTTTCCCTTTCTACTTGATGTTGCAGAGAATAAAATCACCATCTATAAGCCTGACAGGTTATCATGGAGATTTAAGGGTACATTTTCTTATTTTGCTCAACAGCTCCTTAAAGCTAGCTATGCATTTTGAATTTCATACAAATTCGAACAGCTGTTTGCATGATCTGCATACAGCTTTTTCTTCCATCTGTTATCCTGACCAAAAGAAAGTTTGGCAAATACTTTCAAGATTGACAGGCCAATCCTAAATGGCCAGATAAAAATAAGCTGAAAAATAAATCCAGAGCATGTCAAGGACTAGAAGGGCCGCTGTTTCATTTTCCACCAGAATATACTAAATTTATGGTGTTGCTGACCTGGAATTTCTCATGCAAGCTTCTGCGTGATTCATTGCTCTGTATATGATTTCAGAAAAACTGAGAGATGAAGCCATCAAAAGGCAGTCAAGCTGTTAATCTTCACACCATCTTTATTGAGATACAGAAATACAAGGCATGACATTACAGTGCAACTGTAAGTGACTCGATTTCACACAATAAAGAACAGATTATGAAAAAAAAAGGATCTGGGACACCCTCTGTCCATGCCACACTCACAACAAGCAAGTATCTTTTATAATACAATTGTAATAAATCGATCAGTAAGGGTCCAGTGCAATACTGAGTAACATTGTAGTGAAAACAAGAAGATGGGAAATGGTTGAAACTGGGGAGATCGGCAGCATTTGGTTGGGAAAAAGGGGACTAAAAGCAGTAATTTATAGGTAAATAGACTTTGAGAATTGTTTATGATTCATAGCATATAACTGAACTAAATGCCATCCAGTTAGCTCTACTTTGGTGCAGTATTCCACTCACCTGAAATTATTCCTTTAGATTGAAATACTTTGAGTAACCTCTTTTTAACTGCATTATACACATATACTTGCCATAAAATTCCAGCCATTTCTTTATTGTGGTTGAAATTAAGATTTAACTTTATTAACTAATAAAACAGAACCACAAACAATGAGAACTGTAGCTATTCAGAACTCAATCTCCATAGATCAAATGTGAACCACTGTCCACACGCAAAGTGGGTGACATTACCCTACAGCCAGGCTTTTAAAAAACCTGGAACACAAAAACAGAATTAAATATTTTAAATCATATATATATAGTCAGTGACTATAGCACTAAAAAGGATATGGTAGTTTTCTTGTATATAAAACTACCATAAACCCAAATTAACATATCGGTGTAACGGTGAGAAGAATTTGTAATATGTTTTGTTGATTTGCCGCAAAAATATTAGCAACCAATCTGATGATCAGCTGTGGCTCACTCAGTTTTTTCGCAGCAACTCCAGACAGACTTCATCCTGAACTAAATAAAAAAAAACAGCAGATCAGTCCAAAATTCTAACTTTCTTATTTTCTATTGTAGTTGTTAAAGAAAGAAATGGGGTGAAGTTGGGGTTACAATACCATGGGACTTCATTTTTATTCTTGTGCCCTTGACATGATTCAGAAATGACTCTGTTATCATTCAAGTGTACTTCTAGCCAATACTTGTTTAGTTTAGTTTTCAGCAGAGTAAGGAATAGATAGGATCAATGTCAAGTATTTATCACTCCCTGTGTCCCTATTGGGAAGATTCACTTTTTCTATTTACGGTTGTCACTGGAATGGAATGTAATTTGTTTCCAATAGGAACACCTGTTTTAGTGACATCTAACACAATAGGTATATTCTCCGAACTGGTTTGCTGACATTTAAAGTGTATTGCTGGTCTGTTGAGAATAAGGCAGCATATATAATGAATGAATACAGCACTGTATAGAGAGATCTTTAAAATATTTGTTTATAGTTAATTAGAATCAAAATTGCCAAAAAACCTGTACTTGAACTGAGCCCTTTACTACTTAAATTATCCCAAAACTATCTTTAGCAAATCAACCCATAAATATTATTTGTTCAAATTTTACTGTACCATATTGTTTTGAGCTAAAAAAATGGTAAGTGCTGTCTTGTGTTAAGCATCTGCTAATCTGCATTTTAAACATATTTTGTGTCTCTCACTGTTTCTGTGCAACTGAATTAATCTATCTTTGTCTCATGACTAACTGTAATAAGGGCATTACTTAGCAAGTGTTAGTTGGGAATATAAACGTGACACTGCTACTTACATTGCCATGTCTCAGAGCAGCAGTTCACACACAAAGCGCACCCCCCAGAATTAATTTCATTTCAGACTTTAATTAAACACTTACATCTGTTACATTTGTTTTTGGTTTTGAATGTTTAATTCATGACATGTTAACTTGTTTTACAGGGTTCATCTGTAATGTCTCTGTGTTTACAATGCTGCATGTTTCTTTTGCCGGATGGTTTAATTGAAGGGCAGTAATTATTATCATTATGTGAACAATCAGCCATGGGCATGCTCAGGCAGGCTTTCTACAACATGGTGTTCAGCTTCTGGAGATGATGTAAAAATACAAACAATTGATAACCTTTTCTTAAGCAATATATATATATATATATATATATATAATGTAAATGATATGCCAAGAGAGGCATAGACCATTATGTTTTTATGTAAGTAAGTAGGAGTAATTCTGATAGACATGATAATAACAAAAGCAAGAATGTTGTACCTACATACAATAGAGCAAGTTCAGTAATTTTACTTCCAATGTGCCAGGAGTAAGTGCATCTCAACAAAGACATTTCCACAAAAGGTATTATTGGCTTTAAGTAAATTAAATAAAACAAGTAAACACATGTATGGAAATATTTCCAGGTTATACAAAGATGAAATATGTACCATTAGGTTATTGGGTTATGGCAGCTAAACTTGATTCTTTAGTTGGTAGTCCTAGGGTTCCGAAGTTTAGAAATGCATTTGAAATAGAGGGTAAAGGTAACTTTTCATTATTATTTAGCATGCCATGACTTTATTTTCAACTGCCTGTAAACAGAAATACGTCTATAGTCACTGATGGAACCAATTCTTCCTTATAAACTATTACAATATACTTTATTAGCTTATGCATTATGCAAGGTAAACCAATAAGGCAAAATAAATGTAAATACATGTTCCAGGGATTTAGTATGTAACAGCCTTTCTTGTTTTATCATGGAGGGGCCATTAAAATAACTTTCAGGTCTTCAGGGAACTCCTGCTTTAATTTCTATATCCACAGCTCACAGTACACTAGCGTGGTGGTCAGTGGGAAGAATGCTTCCTAAAGTGCTGGCCAGTGAAAAGAATGTCACTCTTACAGATAGCCAAAAAAGATCCCTGGCATCAGTGGTAAATGACCAGAGAGGCACAAATTGCTCAATGAACCCCTAGCAACATTAAGAAACACTGATATGGTAAAGATCGCACATAGAGATGATTGTGTGCTTGGCCACACATGTATAAGAAAATGACCAGTGGAGAGGGTATATTATGTATCACCATTTATGCCTTAATGACAAAGATAGTCTTATGGTTAATAGTTAGGGTTAAAGTTAAACCAATGAGCTATATAGATTTTTAAAGCATCAAATATGGAAAAATTTCAGTATGCTATTTTCTGCTGATTCTCAGACTTTTTTAGAATTTTAACATTCACCTTATTGGATGTCTAGTCACTCTTCTTCTACATTTACTACTTATAATTCTTTTAATGTGAATTGTGTTCAGTGTATGTGCCAAAAATACATTTTTATGGAACTTGTACTAAAAATACAGGTCTGAAAAGCAGTTGTTCAAAAATCGCACAGCATAAAAAATTTCAACTGTTCTATTTTTATTCTACAGGTTTAGTGCTTTTAGAAAATGTATATTATGCTGAACGATCCAAGTAATTTAAGGCCTTAAACATATGTTTTAAGGTGTGAGGAAAAATGAAAAAGCTCTGGTAGGGAACCAGTTAAGTTTATCTGATTTATAAAGAAAAAAGGTCAGTCTGTAGTAATTATGTTCTGTTTTGTGTTCACAGAGAGAGGTAAGCTATATCTAAGTCCTGGTTATAGAGAAACAAAGCCTTGAGTCATGAGTTCTTTGATACTATTCCCTGTCCCTCTTGAGAATTTTTCAGTTTAATGATTTTTTTTCTGTTTTCAGCTTAAAAAAAAATAATACTACCAATAATAATCTTAAAACTAAACATTTGACCCCCTAGCAAATTATCTGATCAGCTCTGATAACCTTTTCCGTAATATCTGATCTATTTACAATACCGCAGACTTTTTTTTATTAAAGACAAGTAATTCTAGCCTCCCTCACCCAAAAATGCTTTCCCAAAACACTGGATATATGGGTTTCTTTTCTAGATAGTGGGAAAAAACACCATGTAAGTCTATTTAAAGACACCAGCACAGCATTGATGGGAACAGATCCCTCCCATATCATGTATGCTCCAAAAGTTAATGCTACACTCCACCTTCTTAAAGAGAACCTAAACTAAAATTTGTATCTGAAATAAAAGGGGAGACACCCCTTTTTACAAGGTAAAAAATACCCTTTTTTGGGGGGGGAGGGTTAAAGATAGAGTAGGAGCTCCAAACCTCCTGGGATACATACGTCATGCATCTCAGGAAGGGTCTGGCTGCTCCTTCTGCGCATGCCTGATCTCAGGCACATGCAGAAGGAACTTTTTCTTCAAATGGGAAAAAAATGCCTAACTCATGATCGTGTATCTGCGCAGACCGCGAACAAGTGCTGTAGGCAAAAGAAAGGGAAACAATATGTTGGCGCCCGGTGCTTCCATGCAGGGACGAAGGAGAATTCTAGTACTATGTAGAACTCGATTCAGGAAACCTCCAGAGGGATCGACGGATCTGCAAAAGTAAAGATGAGTTTGTTTGTTTTTTTTTAGTTTACTTCAGCTTTATTACATTCAATCTAAATCCAGTTTTTAAAACCTTATATAGGCTTTGACAAGTTACCCTAATTTGAGAAAATGTTATTAGAAAAGAAATTTTTGTTATTGGGTTGTCAACTCTCTTACTGTCGTGCTTCTACATGGTGACCCAGTCTCATTTGTCAGAGGCTATGCTTACATTGGTGTGAATAGTAACTATTGGGATACTAATAAGATCCCTGCACTTGTGTTCCTGAGTCTTCACACTTGACGTCAAGTCAGTTTGATTTATTTGTGATTCCAGGAAAATGAAAAAAATAAAAGCATGCTGAATTATATATACACACACACAAATCACAGGTGAACATTACAATAATGAAGTATGGAACTATTGCAAAAATAGCCAAAATATATAGGAATGTAGAGGATGATATACCCCACCAGGCTATCCATATTGGTGAGAAAACTTTAAAAATGTTTTGACTATAAATATTCTTTAAACAAATTATATTACTTATTTCACATCTTAATAACAACATCAGTGTGTTGTAGTTTGTTGAGTGTACTTTACAGAATATTAAACTGTGTTTCCTAGATATGCTAGAAGCCAGATGATTCTGACTTTCTGATTAAGTATTTCTTTGTTTGTAATGTGTCTACAGAAAGTTTACTTATTCCACTTTTAAATACATTGGGAACACTCATCAAACCTGTTTTCAATGCCTTTGTTACGCAGTTTGCTGTGTTCATAGCTGTGTCCTAATACATGCAAATATAATGCAATGCAATACAATAAGATGCACTTAATGTTTTTCAGACTTTCCACATATAAGAACTTCATTGTACACATGAGCTTTCAAGATGATGGGGCTTTAAAATCCTTCTTCAACAAGGACGACGTTAAATAGCACATACATTGATGAATGAAAACTGATTTCTGGTTACCTTTGTTGAGAAGGGCTATCTGCATGTACAGCACTAAGGTTAGTAAACTGAACAGTCAGCTTTTGTGTCTTAATTGTTTTTAACCCAGAAACATGCTATGCTTTGTTCTATAATCTCTAAAAATAACATTTGCTAAATGATACATATTCTATGTATTACAATTCAGCTAATTTAGAATAATTCGAATTCTGAAGCTTAGTAATTTTTTTAGTAATTCCTATTAAACATCCTTTAATAAATTTTTTTTTATTAAATATTTTTTTCCTGGGAGAAATATGGTATTACAGAAAGGTTTGCCTGGGTGTTTTGCTATAACCTTTTGTTGCAAGAACAAATAAAAAGATCAGAAATCTCAGACTGAAATCAGAACGCCTTATCCACATACTTCCTGGTCACTCCATGTATTGACATAAGAAGGTGGATCAAATACAATTTTCAGAGCCACTTTGCCTACCCAGGGCTGGAGAACAACAAACAGCAGGTTAATAGCCCACAGCTATGCTTACAGGACCATTGACCTAGGAACTAAGGCAGTGATTATTACGTAGGTTTGGATACCTATTTAGCCAACAAGGCATTGTTACACTTAGGCAAATAGCATTCTCAGAAGTTAGGCGTCATTGTTAGGCTCTTTTCTTCTCTCATAGATTTACCATAGTCATAATTTGTTAACTCAATGCATAGTATCAAGAATCCTGAAACCAAGAGGTTGCTTTTTTTTTAAGGGTCAATAGGTATTTAAACTGTGTTTTGCAGTTTTGGTACATAGTAATTTGCTTGTGAAATATCCATATAATTTTAATTCACATAATAAAGAGTGCACTTGGTTTATGAATGTACATTGAACTTATATTTTTTAAAATACTTCAAATAAACTTTTAAATACAATCTTTAAAAAACATCTGTCCACCTTTAATGTTTTTTTTTTTCTATAAAATAAGCATGTAAGGATGTAGAGGTGTTTTGAAAGCAATGAGGCAAATTCTAACTTTTCTTTCATGTTCAAAGAAAAAATCATCAGTTGCTATAGGCAAGGCCTCCAAATTTCATGGCACATATTTAGGGAATATTTTAAAAAGAACCTAAGAGGGGAAAGAAACTACTAAATTAAATTTAAACCTTTTTGTTTTATATAAAAAATATATATTATTTCATAAAATTATAAGTTTTAGACCAACTTAAGTAATAAATGGATGGGTTCTATTAAAAAATCATCTTTAAACTTCCGTGTATTCTGTTTTAAATAATGTCTGAGTAAAATATATATTCTCTTGCAGTAGACTGACTGTAAAGATAATAGTGATTTGATACTCAAGGTGGATTGGTGTGGACTGAGTAAGCTGTTGGCAAATTATATCCAGAAAAGACTCTTTATTTACATCAAATAATCTCTTGAGGAAGCAGCCTATGTCTATGAAACGTGTCAAGAGAAAAATCTATCTAGGATCTTTTAAATTATTTGTGATTTTAATGTTACTATAATAAATTTATTGTTTTAAATTCATTATTTTGGTTTATTATATCTTCCTTGAAAGTCCCCTCTTTCGGATTTTTGTAAGAAGGATTTAATTCTTAAAGCTCTTACTGTTTTACAAATAATGGCAATCAGTTAAAGTTCTTTTTTGTGTCATAAAACAGGTTCTCTTTCAGGGTTGCAAAGAATGTGTAAGGATCCTTTCACAGTTATGTTAGAAAACTAAAAGCTTAGCAGACCTAACTGCAGGTTAACATGTTTGCACGTGGTGGAGCAGTTCTTCCACTAGAGGAGGAAAAGCAAATGAATGCTAAGAATCAGCTTGCTGCTTTTAGAAGCCATGCCGTAAATTGCAAATGCTTGTACAATTTGGTTCCCAAGAGCTCCTATTTTGCTGAATGAGAGCAGCTATGAGGCAGGTTGTGAGGAAGATTCAGTATGTGGTACAATGCTACGGTCAGGGTTTGAATATATTTGTTTAATTTTTAGGGTAGTTATTATTTTGTGAAACAAATTTTGTATGCATATAGAAGAGAAGATATGTTTCTAATTGCAGTGCAAACAACCCAGGAAGACTGCCAGTGACACATAAAATGGCAGCAAATTGTAATGCTTTTTTCCCCACTTTGTACAGCTCTCTCTAAACAGGATATGGTCTACCCATTCATTAGGGCAGCTCTCAGATGACATCTTTTTTGGGACTCATGCAGGATAAGGATGTGGGCAATAATGAGTTTGGAGACTTTTTGTATAGTTTTTGTAGAGTGTACTTTCAAAATGATGTGAATCCTTTCAAAAGGGACACAGGTATAACTAAATTTTTAGTGGTTTAGTAGTAAACCTAATATTGGTCCCCTGTTCCTGTCTTTTCTGGTAGGAAACACTCACCCTTCCATTCCACCACTTCCCCCATTTTTATAACATATATTGTTAAACTATACAAAGATAATTTATTCATAAAATGCAGCAATTTTATCGGGAGTAACCTGTTTTTAGTGACACAGAATTCTTTCTGTTGGATTTTTTTCTGTGCGAATCAGACGAAGGTGGTCTTGTGCACATAAGCAGAGACAAAACAGGAATTTAGAGCAGCAGGGAGTAATTTAAGTATGTTTGTCGTCTAGAGATTTCTGCTGCGAATATCGTTTAATCAGTTTGGGAATGCAGATTACAATAATTTTCTAGTCTTACCCTCAGCAGGTGTCTTGCCATCAGCGTGCAGACAGTAAAAAGGTTCAAACTCATTTTAGATGCAAGAAGAACATTTAAAGGGGCTTTCCATGTAATTCTGAAAGATACATATTTAGTTAGGCATTTATTGCCGATTAAAGTGTCTCACTCCAATGTATGAACTAAGTAGATGAGAGTATTGAAGCAACATATACTCATATGCATGACAGCACATAATTGGATATATATTAATAAACCCAATAAAATAATTTCATTATTTGAGTATTGTATTTTTTATTCATATTTTTATATGTTTATATTCACTTATCAGACCTTTGGGTTGATGTAGTATAATATCAATATAATATTATATATATATATTATCTATAGGCAGAAATGGCTGCTGAACACCTATGATATCACACTTGTGTGAATATTCTAGCTGTCAATAAACTTACTGTAAGATATGTGTACCCTTCTTACTTACTTTTGGACCCCAGTAGGATTGTTACTTTTTACAAAGGAAGGCAGATAGGGGCTGCTACTGATTGCTTCCTTCTAAAAGCTTTACTTGTGCATATCTGATCTAGGTCAATGACCAATGGTAAAACCAAAGGATCAGTGTAAAAACCCGTCAACATTTTAGAAGTAAGTCAGCATTGACAATCTATACATTTGACCCATGACGAGTTTCCCTAATGAAACTCTTAATCTGGAGGATCTCAGGAGAGTAGATGTAAAATACAAGCAGCTCCTTTTTGTGTGCAATAACAAGAGCTTCCATAAACCCATTGGAACTTGGTATGACTATTGTCCTAATATTGAGGACAGGGCACATGTGTCCATCTGAAAACAAAAGGATTCCCCTCTAATGTTCCCTTGAAATTTAACCTTACAAGATTTTTATGTAATAAATAATCCTTAGGGGACCTCATAAGGCCTGAATGGGGATGGTACATGAGATCTTCTGGCTGTAAATTAGTGTCTATATAGGAAAAATTCCTAGAAGTCCAACTGCATGGGGTATTGGAAAAACTTCAATTTCAGTTAAATTCAGAATTGATAGCTAGACTTTTAGCATTTTATCTAGTTCTTTGGTCTTTGTCAATGCTGGCTGTTCACCTTTTTCTGAGGTCATCTCTACAGACATCTGTGGAGAGGACCCCACTGGTGGACCGCCAGTAGTAAATGTCCGGTTCACTGAGACATTAGACAACTGAAAAAGATGCTCTGCCTAGTAGTAGTGGTTAAAAGACTCATGTCCCAGTGTATAACGTGTCTATTGATTTAGGTATTTTTGAGTTTTAGATTTATTTTTTCTTTTTAAGCAAACAGCGAATAGTTGAAGGGCAACGGATGGGAAGGGAGAGTATACCCAGAGTTTTTTTAAAATAAAACA
Source organism: Pyxicephalus adspersus (assembly GCF_032062135.1). Classification (NCBI taxonomy): domain Eukaryota; kingdom Metazoa; phylum Chordata; class Amphibia; order Anura; family Pyxicephalidae; genus Pyxicephalus; species Pyxicephalus adspersus. The sequence goes on along the minus strand of NC_092861.1, from coordinate 81,622,377 downwards.
TAAGAGGCAAAGCAGGCTGATCAGACCAGAAATGTCTATTGTGTTGCTTTCTGTCTGAACTGTGATTCCTTTTGTTGCCTAGTCACTGTGGTGCAGTATTACCTGAAAGTCATCATTGACATTTGGATGACTGCTCAGGTATTTTGCATAGTAATGGGCAATTCTGGGTGTCATGTTTTGTTCTGAGATGCAGAAAATGTTTTCAGAAACGATTCTAAACTAACAAACGATAACTGTTGTTTGCCTAATGCATGTTTAGATTCAGATTGAGGTGAAAGCCAATCCTGGATCTTGGATATCAAAACTGCAGACTAAAAGAAATGCTAATAGCTGTTTACTTGCAATTTCTTTATGAATGCATCATTTGGCAAAACAGATTCTGCTTTTTACCTGCTTATATGTACTATTTTGCCAAAAAGTGTCTGCACAATTTGATACAGCAGTGGTCAAGCCAATAAGGCCTAATTTACAAGACTGTGTCATATTATTTAAATATCACGTTTTAAAGGTAAAAAGAATGATCTTCTGTGAAATCGTTTTGTGGCATTGGAGGACATCAATACATCCCAACCATGCCGTTTCTAAACTTTTTTACCACAGAGCAAATTTAAAATTATTTTCAGCTTTTAGGGGACCCCTGCTAAAATAAATTAATTCGGTGTCATTAGCTAAAATGCCCCTTATACGTATTAATAGTTATTTGGAAGAATGTTCCCTTTACAATGGGCCTGATTTATTAAAACTCTCCAAGGCTGGAGAAGATACAACTTCATCAGTGAAGCTGGGTGATCCAGCAAACCTGGAATGAATTTCTCTAAAGACATTTGCTATTTACAAACAAATGTTTTGAATCCTGGACCAGATCCATTCCAGGTTTGCTGGATCACCCAGCTTCACTGGAGAAAGTGTATCCTCTCCAGCCTTGGAGAGTTTTAATAAATCAGACCCAATGTGTTGTGAATGCCACCCTAAAGCTGAATTCACACTGACAGCGAGGTTGTGGTACTTTTTGCTTCCTTACGCCAGGAACCACTGCCTCTCAGGGAGACGCTACATATAGCAGCCCCACAGGGAATGAATAGGGATGGTAGTAAGTGGTACTAGTACCCTACTGCTCACTTCAGCCAGCTGTCAAAGTGCAGATGTTGGATTTTGTGTGAAGCTGACCCTAAAGTAGGCTAAAATGATTTCTGGTGTCATGCTGATGACTATGCAGTAGTGTTGGCTCAAGAACTGTGCAGGCATCACAAACTGGGAAGTCATCTACGGATCAAAGAACTGATAGGAACCTCTTGACAACCCTAGGGTTCCACCGAACTCTGGTTGGGAATGGCTGCATGACTAAATGATACAGTAAGTCTAAGTCAGGGAACTTGGTGGTGGCATGAGAATGTAAAGAGATTACCACTTAACATGGATGCTGCTCTATTATTATCCAGTAAAATGCTTGAACAAGATGTATTGCAGTGGAGAAAAAAATCCTAGCCTTCTATCTGGCTGGGGTCTCTAGATTACATTATAACTGGCTAGGTAAGACTTTTCACACACTTTTATTGCATCTTGCCTGTAGTTTAAACTTTAAAAATGATGTCTGACATGCAGATTGTTGCTTTGACATCAGCGTCTGAACATCTTCACATTCCACCTGATTAGGTTATCCAGACATGAATTCTAATTAATTTATATAATGACAGTGCATTATTTCAACTAAAATAGTATCTTTGTAATTATAGGCTGTACATCTAATTCTCACCCTCGATGAAAACTGGAAATTGCAAATGTCTGAATGATAAACCTATCTGATCATATTAATGTGGACTGGGAAGGGAGAACTAACTGCAGACTAAATGCAGAAAAGTTAATGAGGCTTTCACTGACAGCTTTATAATAATATATTTACAGTCAGTCATAATAAATCCTATATATTAGATACAATTGTTGCTGTCAAAGATCAATAATTAGTTTTAGTGTTAATTATATCTTTCTTTGTGTACTAATAAAAAAGTGACAAAAATAAATTACTTTCAGAGGCAAGTAGCAGAAAAATAAAGAGATCATTTGTTATCTGATATCTTGTAATCAGATATGTATGTAGTTCATTCTTTGTTTCATTTACTCAATATACATATACATATATAGAGCTTGTATTTAAAGTGGGACTAAACACGATCTATACTCATCTGTCCATATTCCATCATGGGTGCCGCCATCTTCCTTCTTCTCTTCCTTGTTTCGATCTTTGACCATCTTGATTGGCCCTGCTGAAATGACGCAACTTCTACGTAGGAATTCATTCAGTCTTGGAAACCACAGCGAAAGACAGGATGTGCTGGGCATCCCTGCAACCAACACTTCGCTGCTCATTTTCACAGATTAAGAGAACAACCAGGCAAGTAAGAATGCTTATTGCAGCAGGGACATCATCAGTCCCTTTTTGCAAAATAGCCATGCCTATGTCAAAAAGTTTTAAAGTGGAATTTAAGTTTCACCTTAAAGCCCAATACCAGCATTTAAAAACATAGATTACTTTACCTTTCAGTTTTAGGTGTGTGGTATGTTTGTGCCCACAATGGACATCACTCCCAGCATTTCATTCAACCCTCCTGAGTTAGGTTATAGGCCATAAGGCAATTGGTCATTGATGTATGTCTAGGCACTGCTGCTAAAAAATGCAGAAAAATATATGTAGAAGGTGCATGGCTTCTGTGAAAAGAAGTAGCGGTTGGATGACACTGGACATCCTTCAAACAGTAAATGTTAAGTTAGAAAAAGACTCACGGTACCATTAAGTGCAGAAAATAAGTTGTGCAATGAAAGCAACACTTCAGACATGCAGTTTATATGTTTTTATACATATGTACAAAAAACATTAAAATGGTGGTTGAAGTGGGGTGTTAAAGATGCCTAGTTACAGGTAATGCATGTCAATACACAAAATGCATCCACCTATCTATAAAAAGGAGTGAAGAATCAAACCTTTATTTTTATCAATGTAAATATGATTCCTAAATCTTAGTATCTTGGTTAAAATACCTATCACATTTCTTGAATTAGGATCCTTATCTTGATGTTTTAGCTCTGTGAGCCTAAAGTGTGCTTTATAGTAGGATAGGGCAATGACCTTTTGTCTGAGATTAGCGGCTAGCATTTTTAGCTTTTTCTTATTGCTACTGATTGCTGCCGTGTCTTTCCACTCCTTTCCTTCCAATTTCCAAGGTAAAGTTGATCAAGCCAAACCTGTATGTTTATGGAGGGGACATCTGGGATACATGCCTAAGGGATATCAGATCGTGTCTGTTCATCTGATTGCCCTAACTATCTATGGACTTCCTAAACTCTCAAAGATGCCATGTATTAGAATATTTCTTGATTGCCTACATGGTCTGACATTATCTGTATCAATTTCCTGTTTCCAAAATACACGTGTAAGGAATAATTCAGGTGTGCTCTTCAACTTTACCACTTAAAACAGGCTTCTTGAAATATATTATGTGTGGTTCACTGAATAATGTGCATTTTGTGAAAATTATTCAGTGGTTAAGTGTAAGGTTTTTACATTGCACTTCTCTAGTTTTTCTTTTCATTGCCTCTGGCTTGGCAGGATTCCAGGCATGTGTAACACCCCCTCTATTCTTGCCCTAACAGTTATAGGAGGAAACCCAGATAAGGAGTCTGGCAACTCCTGCTGACCCAGGTGGCCTTATTATGTTAGAATATAACAGGCACATGGCACAATGGCTGCAACAATCTCTCTCTCTTTAACAATCCCTTACAACTGTCATCAGTGTATCTAGCCATTTGCTCATTGTGTGCTATAATATATCAAGTTTTGAGAAAAAAAGTGACCATAAATCAACATTATCAATTTTCTGCTTCATTTAAGGGGGCAATTATCCAAACAAGGACATTTACTGTTTAATTTTTACTACTGCTAACATTTTTATACTGTAAAAAGATTGCTTTACTAACTGTAGCTTCAAATTATCTGTACTCATATGCACTGTATATTTATCATGTACTACTACACATTTAGTAGCCAAAAGTCCAGACTTAACTCCTACCCTCACTATACCAGTCTATCCTGGGTTGCCATAAAACAATGCTTTTTTGTTATTTACATCTGTGAATTAGTTTATACTTTTCACCTGCACAAAACAACAGATAACTTAGGTTAATGAAGGATAGTTTTTCAATGTAGAGTCAAAGCCACAATTTAAATATATTATTCAAATAAAATAAAAAATAAGCTCAGGACATTCATTATAAAGATGAGAAAAACTGTGGCAATATTTGTATATCTGGGGCAAAAAAAATCTATAATATATAAATAATGTGCTGCTGTTCTTTTTAGATTTGACCTGTTTAAAAAGTTCTTAATGCTCATGTAAAGATATGTGAACATCATCCCTCAATATTGCTCATGCGGCACGATGAAGCTGCCACAAAGAGTGGGTTCATGACAGCCTTTACAGAGACTATGGTCACATGAACCAGGAATGGGGGAGAATGTTCTCTGTGGGAACAGACACAGTGGGACTGATTTTTTTAAAGCTCTATAGTTCTAAAAATACCCCGGGATAGCAGCATTTACTCTCTAGAATTTCACTTGCTGTTATCCAATGTTTAAGCTGCTTTAACTTGCTTCAAGCTGTTTTTACATTCCTATTGACTTGTATCGGAAAAAGAAGTTTTGTCAAAAACAAAAGCCCATGTACACAATCTCTTACTGTACCTACAGCAAACACTCCAATACAAAATTATCAGTCCTGGCCAAAGATTGGGTCCTCCAGATGACCTTATACCTTACTATGGAAGGGATATTTATTTCAGAAAATATAACCTTTAAAAAGACGTGTTCACTGTTAGCAAGTGAACAAGAAATAAATATTTTCCTTGTTTGTTTTTATATAATTAAAAAAATTGGTAATAATTATTAACTTACTTTTATATTATGTATAATGTTTGATACTAAAATAGTACAAAAAAAAATCTTTATATTGTTTTCTGTTTAGTATTGGACACTTCCAGCAAGCTTAGTTCTCTAGGGAATTGTTTCATTTGTGTACCCCAAACAGATGTCATTGGACTGAAACTTAGCTGGATATAAACACTCTGGTGTGGACCAAGTAAAGATATAATAAAGGTATAAAGGTACAATCAACAACACAACTAACTGTGTGCTTAATTGACTCTATGATTGATGGGGAAAAATAACCATTGACTTTTATTTTTAGTACAGAGTGTACATTTTTAATGTTATCATCATTAGACTGACTATAAAGTCATAACTAAGTTCCGATGGGTCCGTGAAATTTCCCCAAAATTTTGCGAAACCATTGAAAATCACTATAGGAGGATTATTGCGGCTGCATTCATAAATACAGCCATGGGAATCCTCCTGTCAGTGAGCGATTATGGGGCACTACAGGTCAGAATGAGGGCAAGCTCTCATTCTGACCTGAAGTGCCTGGGGATCTCTTGCATTTATGAATGAACGCGGCTGTGGGAAAAATCAGAGGCCGTGAGACTCAAACTGTGTTCCTGGATAGAGAAACTCTATTCAGGAACACATAGTATAGGAACCACAACAGCAATCAGGGAAGCAGAGCTGCTCCACTCCCCTGATTGCTGTTGCCGCCCTGTAGTATGTGTTCCTGGATAGAGTTTATCCAGGAACACAGGACTCTTGTGTTCTTGGATGGAGAAATTATCCAAGAACACATACAAATAGTAAAGGCTGCAAGAGCAATCAGCTGTCAGTTCTGCTTCCTAGATTGGTCTTGCAGGTCCCAAAAATTCGGTCTTGCTGGCCTAATTTACAAAGGCGGTTCCCGCCTACATGTTTGGCTCAATTTGCCACGAGACCGAATTTAATAAATTTACTCACTCATCCCTAGTCATGGATTCATTATCTGTTTGCTGTATTCAGATAGGGATGGATGGAGTTTCAATTAGAGAAAGAAAGACGGAAGGCAAACAGCTAATGCCATGTTTTTCCTATGACATATTCCTTTGTGGGTCCTTTATTGTGGATGCACAATGCAAAAAAGGTATAAATATAAATAAAAAAAATCGCTAAACCTTTACTGTTTCCCTTTAAAGCAAAGATGATAACTGTATAACTGGATCATGGCAAACTGGAGTTTGACCCAGATCACCGTGACTTGCACGCTTACCATTATATTTATTGTTCTTGAATCAGTCATTTTCAGATTAATTTTTAATGTGCAGCAAATCTATGCTCTTCTTCTTAAAGTCTACAGAGAGCTGTACTTTTTAATTTCTCAGTAGCATAATGAATAATATCTTTCTGTAATACAATAAGTCTCATTTTAAAGTTTCATTTTCACATGTATTTTTCATTTCCAGCTTTCAGTCTGTTTTCCATTTCACCCCTAGGCAAACTGTGTGACTTTTATATATATACCGATACATTAGTCATATATCAGTGAAATAGCACAGAATATTTTACTGTGGCTTGCTATCTGAAGCCACAAAATCTCATAAAAATAGATCAGTTCCATAACTTCCCTTGTGTCCCATCCAGCCATTTGCTAATGTGGATTTGATATTAAAATTTGATTCATTTCAACAATTATCAGTTTGTTTTCAGTTAGAGTGTAATTGAGTTCCGTACATTCCTGACTTTGATGCATTGTTCTGTCTGAGCAGTGCTGCTTGAGTCAGAGACAATTTTTTCTATCCTACTGGATCAATTGTGTTACCCGTTCACATTTAATATTGTTCCAAAGGGCAAAATAACGGTGTATAATAAATGCAGGAGAGATCTATCATGAGGCAGAAGGCTGCTGACACATGACATAAAATGTTGGAATTTACTTTATAAGTGTCTTTTGCCTTCACCTTGGTAGATGCTTTATGAATAATGCAGTATGATTGTTTAATATATTCAGTGGCCAATTGGTTAAAAGGAATGCTTATTTTATTCTCAAGTCAGGCCAGGGTGTAACACCTTTAATAAGCACAGGGAAAAACGCATCAGTTCCTGTTTAGCAGATGGCTGATTCTAAACCTTTTGTTATAAAAAACATCATCATACCTAATGGATATTATACTTGTTGTAAACAAGCCAAATAGTAATGATAATATAGCAAAGAGTAGAATGTTGTCTAATATATCATTGTCTGCAAACTGAGGGCAGCATGTTATCAGGTGGGGGTATTGAACTAGTGCAACCCAACTGTAAATGTTTAGGATAATGTAAAACAAGGTTCCATAGCTGCAGATGGCAAGAGATGTCTATGTGATTTATTAGATTGTAGGTTTCTGTGGACAGGATTCTCTCACCTATTATTCCACTGTTTGTTGCACTGGTTCAAGGTATTCTGATTGAGATTACCCCACACAATGGCATGACCCAGGGAGCTAGTATTGTCGCTCCTTCTTCTCTCAACAACTCATTTTCCTCCTCTTCTTCCCCTCCCCCTTTCCTTTACCTCCCCACCACTCCATCCACCCCCACTTCACCATTTTCCACCTCGCACCATGACATTGAATCCAAGTTGTGGGAAATGGCCTAATTCTTCATTTTATTGTCATTTTATTGTAAAGTAAAACTCTTTCTTTATTATAAATATATAAAAAAACGTCTTTCATAACCGTAAAACATTAAACATTATGACATTTAAATATACCTAACCAAATGAAAAATACTAAGAATCTCAGTAAGAACAATTACAATTTCCATTACAAGATACAATTCCCCGAGTTTTAACCACTTCACTCTTACTCCCATGCGGGTTGCAAGCCTTTGGAGGCACTACTCACCACCATACCATGGTGCCCAACCAATATTCATGTTCCGAGGTGCAAAACCTTTTGGCTCAAGAACAAGCACACTACTCGCTGCTCCTCCTGACCGTCAACAGATAACCACCATTTAAAGTAAACCCCTAGAGATCCCACACCAAAGATGGTTTTCCATTTTACCACACCCCCTTTTTAAGGTGCTTTCCGAGGACCACGGCGTGCAAGCGATAAACCTACACTCACAAGCCACGCCCCACCTGCACAGCTGTCTGGTATCCCTCCTCCAAACCCAGTGACCACAAATCCATTCCCACCGCATTCAATTGGACCCCATCCCACTGTAAATACTGCCACGTCATGCCTGCCCTCCGCTTTACCTCCTCCCCTTAGTTGCTCCAGGCCTTCCTTGTTGTAGAATATATTGGATTCCCTCAGCTGAGCACAACATAGGCAAAGGATGAATTAACAGGGTTGACTGGAGGCATGCCCCCCTGTACACACCTGTCCCTATGCCTACCTTCAAAAGTAGAGGGGGAGAATTGATGGAATCTGTTTTGACAGGGAGAAAATGCTAAAGAATAAAAACACAGGTAATTGGGTAGAATTAAGGTTATAGTAACAAAAAAAAAAAACCATTCAATTGTGCATATTTAAATAATTGCAAATGTCCATTAGCAACTGTTTCTCTTCAATTAGCATAAATCAATACATTTGATTGTACCCTGGCTTTGTAAATTAACAATCATACACATACATGTCACAGACCAATATAAAAATGAAAACCCAACTGACAAGAAAAAGCTGTAAACACTACAAATTGGAAAACCTCATTATAATACTGAGCAGGTTTAATTATTTTTTATGTTCACCGGTAAAAAAATATAAATTTATGAGCTAAAGAAGGAAGCCATTCAGAAGACAAAGTACCTTTCCAATCAACTTTTAATTCCTTTGCTAATTCCAATTTTTCTTTTTATGTAATCGTATATCATATAAAAGCGAAGACAGAAGTTTTCGCCTGGTATTTGTGTGTGTTCTTCAGTTAATGTATTGTGATTTTATGTTCACAGGAAAGCAGTGTATTGACTATATGCTCTGATTTTTAGCAATATAACAGATCTTCAAATTAATTCTTTTGACTTTGTGTTGCTATCAATAATGACCTTAAATGTTACTTGGAGCTTCAGTTTTCACAGTATAGAATTACACATGAAAGAACACGCTGTGTTTCTCTTCAGGCACTGGAGAAACAGTTTTGTTCGAGTTTTGATCCATGGAAGCTTGGTTGCTGAACTGTGAATGTCATTTCTTGGCTAAGCTTGTAGCTGTTCTAAGAATATTATTTTACAATCACTATTTCCAATAAGGTTCCTGACAGACGATATTACTACAAATACGTCTGCCTGGCACTGGATGGTTTCTGTTGTTAATGACATGGTGATTTCCATCTGGTTAATACTGGCTTTGTTCTGCTCTGTTTTCAGGCAAGATATCCTTAATGTTAGCAGATGTTCTGATCATCCAAATTAAAACCGGAACCCCCTAAAGGTACCATGTTAGATCACAATTTAGAAAATGCTAGCTATTGCTGGCATAATTAAAGTCCATATTTTTTAAGATGTAACTCTGAAAAGATAATGCAAAAATAACTGGAGGCTATGAAGCCTAAGAATGTTTTTTAATCACTCTGGCTCAGATACAATTTGTATTTGTAATTAACAGTGCATATAAATATTTTATATACTCTTTATTTAAGCTATAGATTCATTTTTGTTTGCTTAACAGTGATTGTAGAATTCCTAAGCTCAATTGGTTTCTGTTTGGTTAGTAAGAAACATCTGAAACCATTTTGCGCAGAACTGGCCGTATTTATGTTATCCATACGCAAATCTGGGTTACTCCAATTGGATTTTGGCTGACCCATAGACATAAACAGATAAAGCCATATCTTGGATCCTGGATTTATCTAAGGCTTGGATGCTTTTGGCCATCCTGCCTCCTAACTCACCTTTTCAGTTTTCTTTTAATGTGATTGAGAATATCACTGACTGATAGGGAATCTCGGGAGTAGAGAAGGGGCTGGGTCAATGAAAAAATCAATATCTGCCTATTTTTCTAGGTGTAGCAATGATTTTGATGTGTGGTTTTCACTGACAGTAACCTCTACTTTTGCTATTTTTTCATCATTAGCTTAGTTTGTAACAAAGTGGTTTGTTTATACATTTGCCCTATGGGTCATGGTGGAAAATCTCTGGCTGCCAGGTTTAAAATGCACTTCAAGCTTATGAATATTTTCTGTGTTGCTGGGAATAGAGGGTTGTTGGTGATTTTCCAGCTACAACACATTCTGACTTTCAGAAAAGGAAACATTCTAAGGCTTTGGTTCATTTTTTTTCTATGTTGTGAAGGGCTGACAATGGATGAATCCAAAATAATAGGGCTTTATTTAATAAAGATCTTTCGCCAGTGAAGCTGGGGGATCCAGAAAACCTGGAAAGGATTTCTAGAAAATGTTTAGAATCCTGGACCAGATCCATTCCAGATTTGATGGATTGCCCAGCTTCGGTGATAAAAATGTATCCTCTCCAGCCGTGGAGAGCTTTAATAAATTAGGCACAATGGATAGCAAACAGGATAGTAAGTATTGTAAGAAACCTGTAATTAGCATAATGGGCTTTCAGAACCCCATACAAAGCTAAGTGACATAAACTTGGACAACATTTACACAGGGGTAAGAACCCATATATGGGGTATTGCCCATATGTGACAAAATTCAGTCTTAGTGGTTGATTAGTGATTTTGTGATTTAGTGACTTAGTGATTTTGTATATAATTTAAACAATTAAATAGGTGAAATTAAATTAAAAGGCGACAAGAAGTCAATGTGTTTTTTTCTCATTCAGTGTTGTTTTTTTATTTTTGTTGTGTATTGTGTCATTAGTTGGTATTTCACATTTGTCCATCATGAGCACTGTTGATTAAAGTCTTTCTTCCCATTAACTGATCCAATCAAGTAAAATAATTTTCCTGCTAGCAGTAATAACATTCAATAACCATGCTTCCCTCTACAAGATTGAATGTATTATCATCATCATTATCTTCGCTGCTGACCACTTTGGAGAGTGTACATTCATGGCATATTTACGTTTGGGAGTTTATATATAAATATATTTTAAATATTGAACATACATCCTAACTTCTCATAAAGTCAAGAGTGTAATTGAATGCATAAAAGGCCATGCAGCTGCCAAAGAGGCCATCAGTACGGTAAGCTAAGCATCTACTAGCTACATGAAATTAAATAATGGGGGTTTCCAGAACTCCTAGTGTGGCCAATATAATTTGTTGAACAAAAAGTTTGTCTTTACTGCCACAGTGTAACATACTAACATCACTTAGCAAATATATTTTAGCTAAATTATGTATTTAAAGCGCACCTATACTTGGAATTTTCATTTTTTTATAGAAGGGTAGAAAACTATTTTATGTAGGGTAAAATTTCATTTTTTTTTTTTTTTTAGGTGCATTAACCTTTTTTTTAAAAACAAAAAGGTGCAGCACCGCCCCCTAATTGAATAATATTTGAATAATGAATGGGGGCACAAAGCCTCTCAGGATACCTACATCACTCATCCCTGGAGGCACTTGGGTGCTCCTTCTACGCATGCCCGAGGCATGCGCAGAAGGAGCCTTTTTGCTCAAGGAGAAAAATTTGCATGAGATCGACAATTTTCTTTTTCATCCTACTTCACCCGAACTGGCGCCTGAGTCGGGTGACGTAGGATGAAGAGCTCGGAAGAGAAGATGGCGGTGCCTGGAGCGCCTGCTCCGGGACGGATGTCGGGACTATGAGGGACCAGATGCCGGACACCCCCAGAGTGATCGGTCTGCCCTGCGGGATTGAAGGTGTGTGGGTTTTTTTTGTGTTTTGAGTATAGTTCCTTTTTAATGCTTTTAATCTCAATACAATTGCTCTAGTAATTTGTACTCTGTATTGCTAGGAATTGCCTTTGAAATAAAGAGTAGGGAGTACAGGAACATATTAATGCTTAATCACACAAAGTTATGGTCCTGCTCCGGTCAGTCAATAATTCTTGGGTTTAGTTAAAATGGAGCATGGGGGCTCTGGAATTCTCTAATCATGTATAACTTGATGTTTTCCCCTGCATATAACCAAAGGACATAAAGCATCTTGTAGGCACCTGCAAGGGTAGCTAAATTGGCATTTGGTCAATTTTATCTATTTCTCATTACGTTTATGTGTTAAACTGATGATTAGGCTTGGTGTTCGTCTGTATCAATTTCGACCCAAACATTTATCATTCGGTCTGAAGCAAATAAAGCCATACATCCCTGATGTTCAGAGATTGGATTCAGCGCCTAGGGTGGGATTCCCCATTAAATGCCCTGGTTGTTCAAGGCTGCCCTGGACATTTCTTATCAGTTGCTGACTAGATTTATTGGGCAGTTATAGGGTTAGGATTATAGGCCAGTGTCTGGCATTTACCTTTCTTATACTGAGGACATTCAAGTAAAATCAAGTAGAATTTTGCCCAGCATGATAATTCTACTAATTATTTCTAACACAATTCTACTTGAAAGTTGTCAAATTCAACAAAATAAATTTACTGTATGTATTTATATAAAGATGCACAGAGCACTATAGGTTAGCTAATGAGACATCACAACATACACATTTGTCTTTTATTAAATCATTAAAGAAAGCCCATGAGGGATTAGTCATTGCTCTGATTCAATTTGTTCTGCACATAACTTTTACCTATATATAACTTTATAAACAGACTTTTTTGTACAAGTGGTAGATGAACAAAAAAATTAAACAAATCTGGATAAATGCACAAGCAAAATGTTGTATTTATGACTATAAAAAACAAATCTATCAAATTTGTTTAGCCCAGACCAAATAAATATAAAATCACTATATGTTCAATGTAACAAAAACAAATGCAAAGTTAGTACAAAATGTCAAGGACATATTTTGAAAAAAAACGTTTTTTTTAGTTTAATAGCAATCACAGTAATGGAATTCCATTAGATTTTAAGAATATGTAGGCCAGGGATAGCCAACCCATTGCATCTTACTTTTGTGTAACACAGGGATCAAAATCTCTTGATCTGTAAATGTTAAGCAGATCATATAAACCAAGGTTAAACTCTAGTCCTACAGGTCCAAGAGCCATACACATTTTGGGAATTAATCAACAAACCCTAGTACATTTTGTAAAGGTTTGGCTTTTAAGCAGAAAATATTTTATATTTCTACATAAAAATCCTGGTCTTTATTTGGCCCTATAGAACTGGAGTTGGACATAACTGATAGAAGCCACTCTTAGTAAACCATGTTATTGTACTTTTGTGATGGGCCATTTATACTTTTGTGCAGTAAAACAAGTTGCATAGGCAGTATTTAAACACCTACTTACAGTTGCCAGAGTTTCCAATAAATAGTATCAACATTTTATTTGTTATATATACCTACAAAAAACACAAAGCAATGTATATTACCAGATCCCTTTGACATCGGGTATGTCTACCAGTTGCTTATTCACTCACTTTTACTTGGGCAGATATCTCAATCCCTCTGGAGCTTTCTTGGAATTGGTCCTGCGCCATCCTGTAATCGCCATCGTTCGGGCATGGAAGAAGTGCCTTGTGCCATTTTCTTCTTTCTTCTTCTTCCGCCTCCTGCCTACATCACCTGATCTCACAATGTGCAGGCAGGAGATCAGGTGACATAGCCTCCTCTAAATGGAAACACATGCCTGAGATCAGCATTTTTTTCCCAATTGAAGAAAGAGCTCTATCTGCGCATGTCTGAGCAGTCAGAAGCCTCCTGGAATGTGTGACGTGAGTAGCCCAGGAGGCTCTCCAATTTCATTCTGTCTTTATCACCGCGCAACAATCATAGATCTTTGTGGCTAAGATAGTCAATGAACCTATTTGTACCATTGTTAAATTTTTTATAACTATATCTTGGACCTTTAACCTAAACCTAAAATCACCATTGGAAAGAGAATTTTGTGTCAACAGATCTGTCACTCCAAATCTAGAATATTTTGAAAGCTATATGTAATTATTTTTGCCATAATTACACACTAATTTTTTTATTACTTCTTTGCAGTTATTTCCATTTGGCTAGCGAGTGAAAATTTTAAAGGTTCTAGGAATTCAGCTTAGTATTCATCTGGAAGCACTACAAGAACATTCTGTGACGGACTATTGAATTGTGGTGAGGCACAGTACATTGTGTCAAACTGTATTTCAGGAACGATTCAACAAACATCTCATGACAAAATGAAAAAACATGTTTCACTTAGCTGTTCTTGCAGGTCACAATTGTGACATACTTTGAAAAACGTATAGCTAAAAGGAACATAAGCTAAATCATTCAAAGCCTGCTCAAATGTATTTCATACCAGTAAAATGTTAAATAATACAAATGAAAGCATAAACAAGTTAAAATAAATAATTGCATACAATTACGTACTATTAAGTGTTATTAAAGGGGTGTTTACCTTTGCCATTAAAGCCCTCTCCCAGCCTAGGAACTATAGCTAAGGAAGATAAGATAGCCCATGTGTCAAACCCAACCTTGGAAGCTTTTGCACAGTGGGAAGAGACACAGAAGTGTCTGGTGGCCTGATTAATGAAAGGCTTTATTCCTTTGGAGAGGATACACTTTCATCATTGAAGTTGGGTGACTCAGCAAACCTAGAATGGATCTGGTCCATGATTCAAAACATTTGCTAGCAAACAGCAAATGATTTTTAGAAATCCATTCCAGGTTTGCCCAGGATCACCAAGCTTCATTGATGAATGTGTATACTCTCCAGCCTTAAAAAGCTGTAATACATCTGGCCCTATGAATAAAAAAAACTTGTAATAAACAAAATTTTTCAAAAACATCTATTTTGGTCTGAGAGAGGCACATAAGGGTAGCGCATTCTGTTCATTGGTGTTATTCGGGATCCCAATGGGAGTATATGTGATGAGAAGTGTCCTCACAATAGTTTAAACATTTTTACAGGACATTATCACTAAGGCTAACTACACCCCTTTAAAGTCCCATTAATTATTTAGGAACCTAACAATGCAGTAAGTAGCTTTCTAAGTAAAAAAGGTGCCAGATCTTGATGGTTCATTATTCTGAATATTTATAAAGAGTATAGAAAAATTTGTATCTCCCTCTTTAGCTAGCAAGTTTGTTAAAATAAATGTTTGGTATTCGTCTTTCTTTTACTGAGCTGCACTTGACAGGGATGCTTCCTGTCCATTTTGATCTTTGCTATGGCCATAGATTATTTAGTTTCACTGATGCCCCTGTCAATGTCGATGAAGCAGACAAGAAATCTGGCTACAGATATTTATAGAAGGTTGCAAGGTGCAATTAAACCTTCTGCTGCCCCCAGGTTTTGCAGAGTACATTTGCATACTAACCAGCTAGCTAACTAGCTAACCAGCAAAAAAAAAAAACACTTTAGCTCTACAATGACTAGTATTCCTCCGTGGCTGGTGCTGACATCTCCAACTAGTCTTTTTCTGTTATCTGTGTCCTCAGTCGCCTTCCTTGTCCAGGTCATGATGTCATAACTCTGATGCATGCACATGGGAGTAACTTCATTCTTTTACAGAATCATTAGAAACTTCAAGTACTCAGAGGCCGGTAAAGATATATTTGACAGAAGAGACTTTGCAATCTCTATTGTAACAAAAAAAACAAAGAGACTGCCTGTCAAGACTTTATTATTGAGCTGACTTTAGTTCCACTTTATGATGATTTCTACTAATACACTCAATACAGTTTTTTATGGTTTCAAAATAAATAAATATTAATTAAAAAAAAGTTAAAAATGGAAAACTGGGAAAATACACCTTTATTATTGCCTACAGCTACCACCTTAAACCTGACTTGGATAGATATTAAAAATGTAGTATTTAGAAAACATAAGTTGCACTGAGGCTTGCTTGCAATCTGTGCCCAGATTACTTAGTACTGGCATGTTACCTGAGAGAATACTAAGAAATAACTACCATGTGAATGACTTTTTGGCTTTTTGCCAATAGACTGTGGAGAGGAGGAAATTATTGTAAGGATAGTTAATGGTTTGATTTTACCTCCACCATATTTAACACATTAGTATTTATTGAACTTAGGTAATATTATTTCCTTCAATGAATTGCACCTGTTAGTCATTTACCTAATTGATACTAGAGCCTTTTTGAAATTCCCAGTGGGACATTATGGTTTAAGATTGTTCAGAGAGGCAAATTAGATGTATAACAGGTTCGAAGAACATATGTAATAGAAATATTTACCGAATTTTGTTCTATTCAAATAAATACCCTAAAGGGTAGATTTACTAAAAAGGTTTAGGCTGTTAGTGTATGGAGTGAAAATTCGCTTTGCAATACCCAATCATGTGTAAGGAAATAAAGAGAAAAAAAACTGTTTTTAGTTTGCACATGATTGGAAGGTTGGAGTCATCAGACCTTCATCTCATTCACTAAGCTAAATGAAATACCTATTATAGAGTGAGAATCCAAGTGAACATGCTACATTTATTATAAAGAAAAATTGTTTTGTGACGTAAATTAGCTCTACAGGGAAGTAAACCAGTGGTTATTAACCAAAACGATTGCAACTAACCTAAGATATATATCCCATATGGTGTTCATGTAGTGAAGCCTTGTGGAATTATTTGCTGGTCATTTCTTTTGTTTTAGACAGAATGCCATTCCACTGATAGTTTGTACCATTCAGGAGTATCACAATACAACCAAGCACAAATTGTTTTAATATTTTTATTCCTGTACTGGTGAGCCCTGTTCCTCTCATTTATTGCCCTGGTGACCTGGTTTTTACTCCTGTCCTGGTGACCTCTGTTCCTTCCATTTCTTGTCCTGGTTTTTACCACTGTCCTGTGACCTTTGTTCCTTCCATTTCTTGTCCTGGGTTTTACCCTTGTCCTTGGTGACCTATGTTTCTTTTGTTTCCTGTCCTGGTGATCTCTTTTCTTCTTTATTCTTGTCCTGGTTTTTACTCCTGTCCTGGTGGCTTTTTTCCTTTTGATTCATGTCCTGGTTTTTATTCCTGTCCTGGTGATCTCTGTTCTATTTAAATTTTACCCTCCATTTTTACTCTTGTCCTGGAGACCTTTGTGCCTTTTGTTTCTGGTTTTTATCCTGGTTTTTATCCCTGTCCTGGTGACCTCTGTTCCTCTCATTTCGTGTCTCATTTAATTTCTAGCCCCGATTTTTACTCTTGTCCTGGTGACCTTTGTGCCTTTTGTTTCTGTTTTTTATCCTGGTTTTTATCCCTGTCCTGGTGACCTCTGTTCCTCTCATTTCATGTCCTGGTTTTTATTCCTGTACCTGGTGACCTCTGTGCCTCTTATTTCTTATTTTTATGATATGATAAAGTGAATGGTATCAGCTCTTTGGTAGACATATTTAGATCAACCCCAGGCTAAATACAGTGCTATCAGATCCCATGATCAATAATAATATCTCAGATACATTGTTATAGCGCTTTCACTAGTGATTTCATAAATTAGAACAAGCAGATTTGAATGAGAATGCACTAACTAGAAACAATTGATTTCAGCTTGGATTTTGACACCAATGTCTGGTCTGTTTAACTGTGTGCATGTTTATAATAAATAGTTACATAGGTTGAAAAAAAGACACATGTCTATGTCCATCGTATTCAAACAACAAAATTAAATTAATTTAAAAAACTGCATCCTCAGAACCTCTTACTATGCTTTTCTATGTTTCTGCTTTTGTGTTCTCTCTTTTGTGTTCTCTCCTATGTAGACACATAAGTGTGGGCATGCACATCTGAGCAGTGGTGCCCATTAACATGTAACTGTTCTGTAAGCATATTTATACCTGAATATATATAAGGTATAAACAGGACATATGTCATGTTCTAAATGTAAAGAAGCAGGAACTGCTTAAAATTTGTGATAATAAGCACCACATTGCAACAAGTTTTGAAAATTTAAAAATAAATACAATGAGTGGCTTGGGAACTAGAGCTGACCCACCAAGAAATTACCCATTTAAACAGTTGTCTCGCTAGAATGAACCCTGAAAATGATTTGATAGTGTCCCCTGTATTAGTAGTCCTAAAATAATAATGGGTAACTAGATATAAAGGGAGTTTACATGGGTCCTGAAAGTTCAGCTATTGTCCTAAATAATTAGGATTGTATGGCTGGGAGGGTAGACTCAAGTGATAAGATGCCTATTAAATATTGGCAGACGGATTATTGGCTTTTCATTTAATTTTCTTTCTTGGGTTTGTATATTTTTTTTTAAGAATAACAAAAAAATTGGCTTTTGTGCTTTATATGTTTTTTATTTAAAGAACTTCCCCAATATTAACAACATAAAATAGTGTGCCTTAATGTGACTTACAAAATGTTTTCATATTGTTTAGACGTGTTTTTTCAGTGCTTCCGAATTTATATAAACATGTAATGTTGGTAGTTGGCAATGGATGTTGATGAGACTGTAATTACTAGTGCACATTATTAAGTAACTGTATTCTGCTAATGTGCCTCCTGATGGTGAAATGTGTTTTTTGTATGCGCTTTAAAAGATCAAGTTAACAATGCTATTCACTTGCTAAACAATGGCTTCCAGAACAGAATGAAATGTCACCATTACATTAAAGAACCTTAATGAGCCAGTAATGTTGTTATAATTGCCACATTGTGGCGGCTGTTAAAGCAACTGTAATCGCTGAACTATGTTTGAAAAAAATGCATGTAATGGTTGTATCTTTTATCAGAGACATTTCCATCTCCTCAGAAAGTAATAAAGATAAGTTACCTTAAAGATTAGGACACACAAAGCATCAAGCAAGGATAGGATAAACATAATTATTTGTTCACTTATTTAGAAGCTGTTTGTGTTCAACAAAATTCTTCTTTTATTGTATTGTTACTTGGCCCATGGAGTGGGCCATGGCTGCCCAATAATCCAGTAGTGACCATGGCAAAAGTCAGAATAATGCCCAAGTGTCTTTGACATGGTGACTAAACTTGTGGCATGCAGTGATATTACATGGCCAAGGCTGGAGAGCCTTAATAAATCAGGTCCACTGTTTTAGAAGTGGTCACTGAATCAAATGAAAATGAAGTGGCATTCCAATGGCCCTATGTATACAGAGCCAACAGATGGGGTGCCATGGGACCTCTTAGTTGGACATCACTGGTAGATATTACATAAAGAAGGATAATTAGGACATTTCTTATTGATACATCTTTGTGTGGTGTCTTTATTTCTATGCTGGGAATAGGTAATGAGTTATTTGTAGCCCTGTATATATTTTTCAGGGTAAAGGTGGATCTCTGGGGGTTCTCTTTTTTTAAGGTATGTTCCAGATTCCAATAATTCCCCACCGTTGACCTCCATAACCATTTGGTGCACAGGTCGTTGGGATGAGGCCCCCTCTACTATTGATGGAATATTAGGAAGACCAGACACCTTCTTTTTTTGTAAATAAAAACGATAATAAATAAACACTGCAACTTTCAAGATATATAACCATTGATTTCTTGGAAGCTCTTTGTGAATTTTTAAAATTGTCACATTTAATGAGATTATGCTAACTGATGTAGGAGATAAACCTGTTCGATAGGGAACCATTGGGATGCTAAAAAAAATTCCACCTGTATTTAAAATAAAAAATCTTTATTTTTTTTCACTTGGAAAGAGTTTCAATGGGTCCCCACTGATCACCCCCACTACCACTACCAACCTATTGACAATTCTCTGTTCTGGGGCTTAGATGACAACCATCATTAAATCTAGCTATTCTCAACTACACTTTAACTTTGATCTATGGAGAAAGTACATGCTTTTATCTTTATTTTACTTTTGGGACATGTCTTCATACCCCCCCTGTCAACCCCAGTAATTTTGGTACCAATTCTGTTTTCGGAGGATTTGCAATAATTGGAAATATTGGTGGCAATAGACTTCAATACAATTTTTTACAAGTCAAAATCATTCATATTGAAATTTTTGGCAAACAAAATTTGACAATTTTGCCAATTCCTAGTGAACAGTAACATTAACATAAGCTATAACTGAATCTATATATCATCTTGATTTATATGCTCTGTTATGCCAGGATAAAATGGGTAAGCATGCCGTGTAATTCAACTTTAAAAAGCAGTGTCTGGGAGGCTGTCAGGCTGGGGTAGTTGTAGTGATAAAAAGGCTACCTGTCTGTTAACCACTTAAATCCCAGAAAAATTCATTTTCCATTAGCCTGAATGTGTTTTTGTTGCAGAAATATGTTGGTTTTGTGTCAGTTAGCTTTAGGAGTTTAGTCATTTAGTGTACATTAACACATATTATTTTTTTGGGAGGGGGAGTATGTATGATTTAAAATAGAATGTATGGTAGTTCTATACATTTTTTCTTTTTATATACAGAATGAATATATACATTATAACAATTGCTTGACAGTTGTAATTATACAGTAGGCTTTTGTTCATTTCAATATTATGTTGCAATGGACACCTGTCCTAAGAATGTGCTTACATTCACAAACGGTAAAGGGCAATTCAATGATTTTAATGCTAGGAACCTGATAAAAAGGAAGTTTTTCAATATAGCATCATTTGCACACAGTCTATGCCAGATGTATCAGTGAACCTTAAGAAAATAGAATTCTTAGGCTTTTAAACTCTAAACTTACAGCAATAAGAAAATGGGCCAGGGACAGAACATTGTTCCCCCAAAACAAAGGGTGCTTAAACAATCTTTTGATGGAATCATCATTATTGGAAATTAATTTTGAAATGGAATTAGTGTAATATTGGTTATTTGAAATTTTAATGGATGGGGTGGGATCACATTTTTTTGTTGAGTTAGATCTTACACTTGTTTTTTACAAATTTTTGGGTGTTGAGTCCAGAAATTACCCCAGTTTTTTGCTATAACATCCAGTTTTTACGATACAGGCTACCCTCCATTTTTGTCAAAAACATACAAATTTGACATACAATGAAAAAATAATGAAATAATAACGTGTATGTACTGTTTATTTAAATTTCCTTTGTTCATACAAAGAATACATTGTTACTCTATAAATTTTTTTTTACAGTAAAAATTTATTAGGCGGTTAATGTAAAAATTTACGCTTATAGCTTTTCCTGTAGTGTTCAGTGTTAGGACAATCCCGCCAGATGCTCCAACAATAGTCAGCCATCATATGTACATCCCATCTACCCTGATATCGTCATTCCATGACCTTCAAACCTTGGTGAAATCATTCACATTGCTCATCACTGACTGCACTGGGAAGTTAGAAAGATGGCTATGCAGAAAATGTACTTTGATGCTCATATTGCAGCCAAGCATTTTATAACTCTTCAAGAGTTTCGGTACAGTTTCTGTGTAATTATTTGCTTGTGTGTTTCCAAGAAAATCCCTGACAATGGCTTTGAATGATAACCAAGCATTCTTTTCGACTTCTGACAATGTCCAGATGAAATGCTCATCTTTGATGAGCTGCCGAATCTGTGGACCATCAAACACACCAGCCTTTACTTTTTTCAAATGACAGGCTAGGAAATGCCGAAATAGGGTACTTAAAACAGTCTCCTTCAGTTGGCCAAGCTTTAACAAACTGCTTCATCAGACCCAGTTTTTTGTGCAGAGGTGGGAATATAATATTCTTTTTATCAAAAAATGGCTCATGTTGAATATTTAGATTACCTGGTTTTAGGGCAGATCTTGGAAGCCAATGCCTCCCATGAGCTCTGCTGTCCCACATGCACAGATAACAGGTATACTTTTGTATCTGCGTTGCTGACCAAGAAGGAAGCATGCCATTTTAAGGTCAACACAGATGACCCAATTGTGTTGGTAACATTGCAACAACTCAATGACTCTCTTTATGTCAGCATATTCTTCACAAATAGAAACTGAAGGGCCTGACCCAAATGTATTGCCATTGTGAAGGAGGACACACTTTAAGCTCCGCTCTGAGCTATAGATGAATAGTCGCCAATCAGTTGAGTTAGAGATTGGAATTCCCAATTCCTCTATTAAACCTGGTATGTTCTGGCTATACACAAAGCCAATGTCAGTTCAAAAGTACTCCAGAAATGCAATTTCTCTGGTTTGAAAGTACGATACCTTCCTTCCTTTTTCAAGTAAGTTTTTCTCAAGCAGTCTTGATGCTAGGAGTTCTAAAGCCTTCTTCGATAGTCCCAAATCATGTGCCATATCACTCAACTCATGTTGATCAAATCCCTTACGAACAGAGTCCTCTTCAATTTCAAACTCTTCATAATTGTTGTCATCTAGTTCATCCCCATAATCATGTTTTTCAAGAGAGGAAAGTGTAACGAAAACCAGCACTGGGATTTCATCTGAATGAGCCACTGGGCGTATAGCCAATTGTAGACTAGGATACTCTATGTTATATTTATTTTTCTTGTTATATCCTGAAGTTTTCACTATACACAAGTAACAGTCACTGAAATGATCTCCTGGCTCTTGCCAAACCATGGGTGTAAGTGGCATCTTATCACATGTTCCCTTTGTCCACAACTGTAAACCCTCGATACACTGTTTGCACACATTAAGAGGGGCCCAAGACTTATCTTGATCACCAAGTTTAACTTTGAAAAATGCCAAATAGGCTTCCTCTACAAATGTGCTGATGTTCGCCCATTGACTGGGAGTGGTGAAACTACCACAGATATAACAAAATGAATCAGGGTAGTTTAGGGACTTTATGATGAGAAACAGCAGAGCCAGACATGATCAGAAAGAAAGGAAATACGCGTGTAACTAGAAAAATAAATTTTGCTAATTCACTACATAGAGCAGTGCACAACCTCTGACCACACTGTCTTGCATGTAAACGAATAGCCTATACAAATCCATGCTACAGTAATCGCATTATTATAAGTGGTAGAGAAAAACGTGATGTGATATAGGAAACCTAACTGCACTTTCAGAATCAGCATACCTATTTTAGGGTAAATAAGCTTAAAAACTGAAGTCAACAAAAAATGTGTTCAAAATTGTTCTCCAGTGTAATGTGATTTACTTGATGTTTAACCTAAGTGATAAAAATATTTACTGGAGTTACCTTGTATAGAGATTTTTTTCCATAAAACAGGCTTATCCAGAAATTCTGTTTTCACAGAGAAATTACTTTGCAACCCCCAAAGCAATAAACTCCCAAGTGATGTTCAAGCCTTGAATTGCAACTTTTTACAAAAGTATTGTACTACAGTAGATGTTATTGGATAAAAAGCACACATGCATTTGCCTGAAAGAACATAATGTTTTCTTTAATGTGCATGTGTTTTTTTCCTGAATTAATAGTTACTGGAATAAATGGCTTATATACAAATCATTGGTTCTCTTGTGATTGGACTAGGCAATAGAACTGTCATGACCTGTATTGTGGGATGGTGACATATGTAATTCCTCTTCAGATACCTACAGGGGTTGATGTATCTTCATCGCCTCCACTTTGAAAAGCCTTGCTTTAATGCAGTGAGATCCCTATTGGACCAATGGTTACAACTATGCAGTGCAACCATAGCTTTACAAAATTGTTCCCAATAAAACCTTGTACTTAACTTTGTTCTTTCGTTACTTTGTTCATGTGATGCTTATTTGGCTAAAATGTTACTTTGCTGAAGATAACACTTTTGGAAGTAAACAGCAATCAGTGTGAGATGAACAGTAAATTGTAATTGCCTTGTTTCAACTGAATTAGTTTTTCTGCCATTCAGTGTCTCTGTAGTATCATACAGTTGAATCCCTCTCATGATTTCCCATTTCCTGAAAGCAAATTCACCTAAATATGCCCTCCCTTTGAAGGAAATGAATTGGTAATGTGGGATTCGTTATGACATCAATGTATTTGATAACAGGGTTCAGCATCACAAGTTCATGCCAATTAGAAAGTATGCAATGGTACATTTAGCCTCTCTTGTGTACGTGGGTTGTTTGTCTAATAGTTTGTTTCTCTCTGCTGTTTTAGAGGCCCAATAAAATGTTAGATTAAAACAAACTTCTTCTAATGTCTTAATCAAGTCTGCTTATGTTTTTGATTCCTTAGTCAATATATATTATGTAAGCTCTGTTACTTCTACAAGTAACATTTGTAAAAACATGGAATGTGTGCATACCAGAAGAGAAGCCTTCGTACCTGATTTTAAAGATTTGAGTGTAGGTTTTACCTTTTTGTATATCAAAATTATAAACGGTATAGGTATAGTTCAAGAGCCTTATTTTGAAAAATAAGAGAAAAGTAGACACGACATGGACCATATTTTCTCCTTGTTGCATTTTATGATCCTAATAAACCAAACCTGGTTGACTGATATAGGCGGGTTTTCTACTACATGAACCTTTTTATGTTTTCTTTAAATGTTTAATCTTTATCTATCAGCAATACAGTTTCATTGATATATTACCTTGTTACTGAAATGCTGTCATAATTTTTGTTATGGCAGAAAATTTAGACTTTATACAGGCTTCCAGTCTCAAGGATTGTGCTTGAAAAGAAGTAGGTATCTCCATTGTAGCTCATGTGGCTATACTATAAAATGAAGATTGTTTTTTCTTTTATTGCTAGATAAGAAGGCAGATATACCTTGCAGTAATAGACCATATAAAATTCCCTATTAAATGTAAGTTCAACCAGATATGGCATTTTAGTTATTGTACAACTAAACTTAAAAAAAAAATGTCCTTCTTCAATATAACAAACTTACCTGTCTGTTCCCATTCTTCTCTATAATATTCACATAGTTGCTTATGCACAGCTCAGTGTACAGTTCCGACATAACTAGCTGCTAGGAATGAATGAACTCCCATGCACATACATAAGAGTAACGTTGTTATAGCCTGGCCAATCAAGATGGCCAAAGATCCGAAACTCGAAAAATGATGGGGTGACGATGCCAGTGATGGAACGGGGAGAGATGAATTTAGTTGAATAATTAGGAACAGGCAAGTACATTTATTTTAATGCAGAATAGACATAGACTGTCCCTAATACAATAAAGAATATGCCTGCTTGTAATTTAAATTTTAAGTTTAGTTCTGCTATGTGCATGCAAGCAGGTGAATTGCCATTTACTAGGGGGAATCCCTCATTTTACTGGATTTGCCATTATTTATCATTGAGAACAGAAGGTTCATTGAAATTGCCTAACTGAAAGCAGCTCTTGCCTACAGTTTGCCATAGTTATCAAAAGTCACAGATAACAAACCCCTATTTTTCAGTATTAGTTAAGGGTGGCATTTCATGAAGATCTTAGAGTTTGTAAAAAGGTTTTCATTTTGGATAGGGGTAGACTGAAACCCTTATTTGCAGTATGTGTCCTATTATGGAGATTTGCTTTACTATTAGTTCCATGCATACAAAAGTAAATCTCTTCTTAGTTTTATTCCAATTAAACATCTGTTACTAGAACAGGTGTCTCCTTTGAAAGATTTATCCTCACCTATTGTTATGATGCCAATAATCACTTTCCTTTTTAGCGTAAAGAGGGGTAAATCTCAAAATCTAAAAGGATAAGGAAAGGATAAAAGTATACTGGCCTTTTGCATGATTTTTAGATATTTATTTTAAAACCCTAATAACACGGAGCTGTTACAAACACTCTCCAAACTCTCTGTACTCCTTGTTATGCTGATAGAAGTCTGTAGAAATTTGAAAAAGACCCAAATAATGCAGTATGGTGTCACTGGCCTTTTAACTTACAGAAAAATCTTTTTAAGTGGGTCTGATCGACCATTGACATATCACTAAAACTCTGTAATTTCAATTAAAATCTATTATTTCTCCTAAAGTGCGTTCATTTGTTAAGCTATAGTATGCAGACACTGACTGTAATTACATAACTTTTATAGTACCAGCTGCAAAGTAAAATCTATTTTTACAGCAAATTATTCACTTTCCAATGCAGGTTTTATTTAGCTACATTGGCAACAATCAGTGCAATCATAGCCAACTGAGAGAGCTGGCATGAGATGTATCAAGATGTGCTAGACAAAATTACCTTTCTGCTGTTCTGGGTCGCTCCTCCTTTGGAATAAAGTTAAGATGACAAATAAATGCCTCTGAATGGAGTTAAGTGAACTGGTATAAAGCTGTAGGTTTTCAAGCTTGCAGGCTTTTGGCTCATCTACAGTTGCAAGAGAAAATGAGGCAATTCAGCACCGTGTCATTGTGTGTTGTAAGATGCTTGTCCCCTGTAAATCTTCCATAACAGAATATTCAGTTCCTAAATGGCTGAATGCATGAGAAAGCAACTTATGTATTTATATATTAGATCATTTTTTTTTTATTTCATTAGACTTCAGTTGATCCCTTTCAGTTTACAGTAAGGTATGTTCTCTAGAAATCTATTATAGTTTTATATATCAGACCGAGGAGTCATATTAGATCATCCAGTTACTGATGCCGAAAGAAAGAAAGAAAAATAAGGCCCTTGCCCATAGCAAACAATCTATTTTCTTGATTGCAGTTCTTTTTCAGTAAATTGCTACAACTGTCACAGCTAGAAGTCCAGAAAAATGGATTCATCTAAAATGAGAGAAGACTCATATAAAGGTTATCTCCCATATTACAGGTATCAAGACCAAAGCATGTTGTAACTATAAGTATCAATGCAACCTTTTATAAGTTACAATACCATCCTAATATTTGTGATATTTATTGTCAGGTGGGTAGAAAATACCAAGGAAATAAAGCATGGAGCTTTGGGATAAAATGCTTTGCAGACCCCCATAAGTTCATGGTGAGGCAACCAGTGTGAATAACCTATTTACAAAATATCACATTTATATACATGCCTACTTTACGTTTATACATTGATAGCTAATTAGGGGACAATTAACTTAAATACATGTGAGGATCTGAAGCTATCTTAGAGCTAAGAAAGCTTCCTTTGAATTCATGTAAATACCAGTCATATTCATTCATTTTAAAGAAGACATAATACAGTAGTGTTCCAAAGTTTGGCTATGGCCTTTTATTAGGGTTAAATCTTTGTTTATATTTCAAACAACTTTATTTAAACCCAAACACTTGAGCTTTACTAAAAAAACAAAAATGTTAACTAAAAATAAAAAAGAAACAAAAAATGTTAACAAAAAAGAAACAATTAACTAGATCCACACTTAGTTTTATAGATTTAGGAGTCATAAGATACAAGACTATCTGAAAAAACAACAGTCTACTGTCAGCCACAAATGTGGGTAACTACCCCCAATAAAGATGCGCATTCCATAAAATATGACTGAAGATCTGAAAAGTATTGCAATTTTGAAAGAAGGTCTGAGTTGCTGAAGATAGCTTGTAGTGACAAAAATATAAAAGTAGGCTATGTGCTGTATTGGGGGACAGATTTCTCACCAAGAGGTCAATGGTCTTCTCTGCAGAATTTCTTTCAGCAAACAGAGGGAGATGTAGCCAGTATGTCCAGCCAGTCCTGAAACATAAGATAACTAAGTGACATCTAACATATGTTAAAACACCTTGATCTCTTTTCTCACCTGCACTCTGCATGATATATTATACACTGGTCATGTCATATAAGTACAAGCTGCATTTTTTTGCATCTGGGTTTACATATTATTCCATGATACCTACATAGTGATAATACCATATCATACAATGGGTCTGATTTATTAAAGCTCTCCAAGGCTGGAGAGGATACACTTTCATCAGTGCAGCTGGGTGATCCAGCAAACCTGGAACAGATATCTGATTTGTTGGCAAATGTTTTATTCCTGGACCAGATATATTTCAGGTTTGCTGGATCACTAAGTTTTACTGATGAAAGTGTATTCAATCCAGCCTTGGAGAGCTTTATTAAATCAGACAAAAAATCAAGAAAACAATGCAGCTACCACATCTAAGGAATTCAGTTGTCCTGATTTATTACGAAATAATAATTTACCAACATTTATCAACAAATGATTTCTGGATTTCCCGGGTCTCCCATGATGACCTATCTTCTCCAGTCTTCTGGTGCTTTAAAAAATCCAGCCTTTTTATCAAGTTTTTGTTTTTGGGCTTAGATAAACCTAGCACTTTTATTAAGGAATACATTTTTAATTTGTAAAGTATGTGCTAATGATTTTGCCATTAATATTGTTATCTAATTAAAAAATACTATTAATATAAATTTCAGGGCCCCTGAGTGCTTATTTGGATGTCACTTTGCAGAAGATCTTTGGCCTCTAAGGGAATCCCTACATCTCTAACTTTTATTGGTGTGAAATGACTGTACTCCTTGCTGTGTGCTTTGCTCCAATCCACCAATCCCTATGTCCCTACATTACATTACTGTGGTAATATAACAAAAGCGTGGGCAGCCAGGCATCCTAAACACCCAATAGTTTGATGATATATATATATATATATATATATATATATATATAAATATACACACAGTGTAGTGGTGACTTGCAGCCTATGGAAAACAAACTATGCATTTCGATGTATCCCATTACGGTATGGTAATATGCAAACTTTTGTCTTATAAAAGGCTTCTCCAGATACTTTTGCAGGCACAGAGCCTTGGTGACCAGAAAAAAAGTAGGGATCAAGAATTTCCCCCCTTCCTCTCTCTGGCCTCCTTACAATATTCCTACCCTAAAAAATGAATCTGAGATTTTGTTGTGGGGCTTAAAGCAGAATTTTAACAGTTATACCTCATACCTCATTTAACCTTATATCTCATACTTATTGTTTTTTTAAATAACCCTAGAAGTGAGAACAGGTTAGTTATCATACAATGTAAACCATTGCAACAACCAGCAATGTTAACTTGTCACATAACTGGTAAATGCAATAACAGCAAGGGGAATCCAATTTCTGTTAATGACATCACCCTTGATTTCTAAGTGTAGTAACGCATCACAGGGAATCTGTCATTGGCCCTTCAAGTCAGCTGGAAAAATCCAAAGGTCATGCAGTACATTATGGTTAGATCAGTTAGTCCTAGAGAATCTGATGGAATTTTGTCGATTTGGACTAACAATAAACATAGAGGAATAGACTTCAATGGTAGCTTTAACCTTAACTTCATCTCTATTACTGATATCATTATTACTTTTTTATTCTGCTAAATAATGCAATTCTGCACTGCTTGGTTTAAAATCAAAAGGACTCTGATAAAATTATAAGTACAGGATAGCAAACCAAATGAATGAATTATGAAGCAAACAGTAAAGTTAATTGACTGATCTTTTCAAACAAAATAGAGTATAATTATTACAGACGGATTTTTTTTTTTGGTTTTACCCACTAAGCTTCTTATATTGGTACCTACGCCACCTTGTGATTTATCCTACAGGGTATTAACATAGAGATGCATAGTAAGTTGCTTTATCATTGGTCAGTTTGTAAATAAGAACTAACTGACCTTACAATTAAGATGAAAGTTATTTCTCGAAAGAAAGATCATGAATTATTACTTAATTATTATTTACTTTGATTATTATTACTAAAACAAAAAATTTAGTGTATAATAGATTAAAGTTCCTAATGCAATACCATACACACGTTTCTGCTTTCTCAGGAAATAAGGCACTAAAAACACAACTCTTCTGACTTTACATTCTGCAATATATGTTTGACAGAGATCCTGAAATTGCATCCGTTGATCTACTCCATACTGTGAAAGAACACATTCCTGTTTTCCTATAATTTATTTTTTTCAATTTTTAAAGCTGATTTTACGACATGCAGCACGTCCAGTAGCCATTTTTGAATCCTACCACTTTCCTTAGATTCTTGTGAAGGCCACTTGATACCTGCATACTTTTATGACTGACCTTGGGAGAGGAGTTCAGTTTAGGAATTTATGGCAAGTCCTGTCATCTAAGACCTATTTACAAGATTCACTGTCATTCAGTGCTAAGCGATTGTTCCCAACTCCAAAGACAATTTGAGCAGCTGACAGGGCAATCCCATAAAAATATTGCCTGTCCACCTGGGTGTCCTTCCCAATTATCTCAAGTAGAAATTAATACTTTTAAAAGCCACCGGTCTTGAAAGGTTATTTCAATTTGCTCCATAGGTTTTTTGCCCATTATGATGAATGAGTTTATTAAGCTGTTATTTTCTATGTCAGCGTTTCAGGAAAAGCATTATGTTAAAAAACACTAAGAAGAATGTGCTTTTAACGATATTACAATGAAGGTATTATTTTGCTCCTGCATGGCATGCTTTATTTTTAATTGGTAATTGAATATTTCTTTCATCGTGGCTGGGTTAGTACTACACCTTTGGAATTACTGCTAGATACTTTTTAATGTATAAAAATGCTACTCAGCTATTTAAGGTATATCTATTTGTTAAAAAATAAGCATATCGCTATCTGTAAGAAATGGTTTATTATAAAAAATACTTTGTTTAATTGGACCTTTATAGGTTATAAATTGAAAAAGGAATTTCTGCCCTCACACAGTACAGACTGGTATCCAACATGTAGAACTGGAAATAAAATTTGTAAATACAGGAAAATGGAGATTTGTACTCTGGGGGTACAGACAGCTTCATTTTTTATGGACTTTAATGGGAATATAGGTACTGTATAAGGCTGCTTGGAAAAACATGCATAATTAAATCTGATAAGTGTGCCAAGTGGATATGTAAGGCAGCCACCATATATACATGGCGCCATTCTTAATTTATTATCAAAGCTCAGATAAAAAACAACTATTATTGTTATATTTCCAACTTTTATTTTACCAAGTGTAGGTGTCACCTGGGTATCTGCTTCATTCTGTTTTGTCCCTTGGATTGGTTGTCTAGATTCCATTATTACTACAGATTGAAAATCAAAAATCTGGCAACCTCCGGACCTGTGGTGCGCCAGATTTTTGAAAATTTCAGATTTTTTTAAAAGTTATACCTACCTCCACACACAGGCCAGCCTTCCTCTCGCAGCACCCGCGGACATCCGGCACAGTTCCAGAGAGCAGGGAGCAGGGACGTCTCAGCATGTATTTAGTTTAGCAAGCAAGACCTTACAGCTGTTTCTGCAGAACAGCACCATCAAAACATTAGTGGCCAAACAGTGTACTGCAAGGATCCGGATTTCCGATGGCCGGATATTCAATTGTCAACTAGTACAATTTCTGGTATTTGAAATATATATTTTGGTATATACAAAGTATTTATTTTCTATGGAAAAAATGTAATGTCTTCAGCAGAGTACAAGAGAATGCAGTTTTTTTTAAATTTTTCAGAGATGATTTGCTGCCCTAACTGTACCCTTGCCTTCCTACCTAAAATCATGTCTGGAATTGCCATTTTCATGGATATGTGAAGTTTTGTTTCCCTAGTCACCTGTTCTCTCCAAATCCATTGGCAATGAATGAACGACAATGGGATATTGGGGTCACTGTTGTGCTATCCTCATAACAATTTTTGGCACAACATTGTCAGCAGTACAGAAAGTTAGGTTAAATACAGGTTGACATTCAAAAATCTGGCAACCTCTGGATTTTGAAAATTCCGGATTTTTGAAGGTTATATATGCTGTATATATTGAAATGACACCAAATGAAAAGCAAATGAAATTTTTAATGTTCACCAACTAAATAAAACAGTTTTACAAAATTTTAGTTCAACTAAACAAAATAGTGTTACTGTACCCTTGAAAAGAAACTAAACTGGGCTGTCAGGATGATCATCTTCATGACTGACAGTAACAGCATCCTCAGCAGCAGGAACAGCTTCAATTTGTGGAGGAAAAGCAAGACCTAACAGCTGATTCTGGAGTACAGCACCATCAAAACATAAACGGCGCCTCCAGAAAACAGTGTAAATTTGAAAATGCGCTCCAAAATCTTTGCCTTGGCTGGATTTTTGATTGTCAGCTGTATATATTTATATGTATATATATAAATATAGAGAGAGAGATATAGATAGATATATTATTACACAGTATTTATATACTGCCGACATATTATACAGTGCTGTACAAAGTCCACAGTCCATAGTCATATAGGAACTCCAAATAGCAGCAAAAACATGAGGAGCTCTAATCTTTTCCAAACCCGTCTATAGTTAGAGCAAAAGTTTTTGGCTTGACTTTACGTTTATACCATGTAAAACAATATAATCCTGTCTGGCTCATACTGTTGATGTTTTTCTTTCAATATGAGTTGTGCTCTATAGTAAATTATACAATGTTAATATAAAAATCTAATTTTAATGACTGTTAATGTAGTTATTCCACAGTATAGTATACCTAATCATCTTTTTCTATTAATGAATACCTTCAATAATGACAAACATTCTGGAATGAGGATGTAATAAATTCTGAATTTCTACTATTAGTCTGCTAATAAAGCTGTGAGGAGACTGTGAGATAAGACTTTTGCCAGTCTAACAGAACTCCTGCCAGACCAAGTATGTTCTGGGACTTTTTCTCAGCACCATTATCAAGGAGAAGGATAACTTCTGCATCCAGAACCCCGGCAGTGCATGAGATCCCCAGTTGTAGCTAAAGCGTACATGAACAGGGTGGAGAAGAGAGCCTAGAACTCTTTGGTTTATCAATATCAAATCATTGGTTCGGGTATGTGGACCATATTGTAGATTAGATAGTTACAGAAGAATAATCAATTCCAATTTTTGAAGTATGTTATACATAGAGTGCTCTGATCCTTTGTGGTTATCTAGACTGGACACAAGACCTTTGAATGGAAAGGAAAAGCAGGACATGAGTAATATAGTCATGGAGTGGAGTGCCAAAAGAATTCAAAGCCAAGCAATATGCTGAGACAGAAGCTTGTACAATCAAAAGACCCAACACCCAAACAGAAATTAAATTATATGCAGTTCGTTATAAAAACGTTTAATTTGGGGAAATGAAACAACCTCTCAACTAGCAATTGGATCAGCAGAGGAGGAAAAATTCTACAAGTACAGTGAGGAGCACATTTTGGACAAATAAGACTACTGGTTCAAGTAACATGCAGCTCCCCAACTGCTTTGTGTAAGATGCAGTACCCAGCTCCTCTGCACAAGCCCCTTTATAGATATAGAGTATGATTTCACTTTCTAAATGGGAAACAACAGATGGTCCATTAATAAATAATAAGAAATAAAGGCAAATTGCAATCAAAATTAATTCATCCAAGAATTTGTCGCATGTTGTGGTTCTTCACACTGACCCCTACATCACTGCAGGATAAGGTAACCTTTTAATCATTGTTGTTTACAACATTAAAAATGGGTTTACTTAAAGCTATATAGATAACTAGTCATGTTTCACCAGACTCTGCAGTAATAGTTCTGCAAAATACTGATAAAAGGTTTGTAGGCGTGTTTCCTTTGTCTTGCTTCCTTTTAAACTACAAATAACTGCATTGTATTCTCTACAAATAGTGTGCATTCCTGCATTACAGTCATTCAACTTGATCACCTGAGAAAACAAGCAGTGCATGTAAAAGTGATTACTACATTTGTGTGCTGCTTTCTGCTGAATTTTTGACAGCTTTCTTTGGAACAAAAGATGTTTGTTGTATCAGATGATAAATGAGTAACGGTGATTGCAGATTGATGTGCTGTTCCTTTGCTAGGAGCTAGAACAGCTCATTTAACAGTATTAGTCTGAGGATGATCTCTTACAGTATAATTTACTGACATATGACCCTGAATGTTCGGTCAGGTCAGGTTGTATTACAGGTGTAATTCGGGTGTGATCCATGCAGTGCTTTAAAAAGTAATAGAGCATGCAATAACTGCATTCCTTATACTCATAGTCTTTTTATGGTGTGTATGTATGTGGGTATATATATCTAATTCTAAAATTCATACCCTTACAAAAGGTATATTATCTAATTACAGAATTACAACTAATATTTTGAAACTCTGCAATATTTTAGGCATAGGCATACTATTATATACAACACAAGCAGGCATGCCTTTAAAAGTTGGGGGCTGGCTACAAATGTAATAATGTTTCTTTGCTGAACATAAAATGCAGTTTCTTGTTAAACTCCCCTTGCAGTTGGGCTTCTCTTGCACTGCAAGGGGTAAATATTCATTTTTGTCTAGAATACAATTGAAAATCAGTCCTGCCTACCTTATTTCACAGCAGCTAGCACTTTCCTTTTCTTTCTACTTTTGGTCAGCCATCTATATCCTTACTTACAGTGCAGGACTGCTTGTCCTGCATCATACATGATGATGTCATATAACTACAAAGAACCAAAGAGACCAGTTTTAGTAAAGAAGTAAACCTGTGAGAACATGATACGTTAGGTACTTGAACTTTAATATATTTTCTGAGGACAATAATTTATAGCCCTAAAAAAAAGTCACTATGTAAATGCAAGTCTGAACATTACTGGTGAAGCCCTGCTGTACAGTGAACTTTTTTGTATCATTGAGATAACAAGTACACTTTAACAATGATTTGATGTAACTTGTACATTCATGTTCGGTCCATTTATGTAACATTAGTTCAGATAATGCAGACATTTTGTGATGGCTTTCTGTTTTAAGCAAAATTTACACAGGTGCAAATAGCGCTACCAAGTGGTAAACATAGAGATCTCGGCGATCTGAATCACTGTTGGTTTGCCAAGGCAGAGTTTGGTTAAATGTATTACTAAGATGTAAAGCATAGTAATTTGTGACTATAAATCAGTTGATATACTTTTGCTGTTCTTATAACAATATATAGCTGAAACTCCCCAACCAGGAAACCTCTAAGTCTTTATCCTAATTTGGTTTATTATTTTTTTCATCATAGCCCCATGTGGCAAAAAGACATTTGATATTTAGAGTTGCAATCTAGTTACCAGTACAGCAAAACAAATATTTGTTTAGCTAACAGAGTTAGTGCATGGCACAGGAAGTACTTGTTTAAGTCCCTGCACCAAAGCACAACAATGCATAATTCACACAGCACTTTTAATCTTGTTTGTTTGCTGCCTAATTGGTTTTGCAGACTTGTTTTGACATTTACTCCAAGCAAAAAAAAAAATTGAATTGGAAAAAAAAAGCAACACAACACACACAAACACAACACGTGGGCCTTGGATACAGGAATATACTACCTGTTATTTAAAATCAATATTTGTGATGGACTGGAACATATGAAATATATGAAAAACAAACAGAATGAAATATGCTTGGCATGATTTTTATATAAAACTACAGTTGTGCTGTGATAAGTGAGTGAAGTTTAAGGACAAGAAGCACAAGGTAATCTCAGATTGTTTTTAATCCTTCCATACTAAAACTTAAATTTGTGTTTTAACTATACACACATTTTTTACTCTATGCATGTTCTGGATTAGTGATAGGGCAGCAAGACATAAAAGCATAAAAACCCTTTAATAAATCATGGGGTTTGTGGTCTTAAATGGCTAGCCTGCAGATCTGTACTTCTAGATTTGTATATACTGTAACATATTAGGAGTATTCTCCTTCTTTTGGAATATTCTTCTTCCTCCATGTATTCATTCTGATTTTGTAAAGATTACCCATAACCAAAGACTAGGTGTCTTATTATATAACTGTATATACAGTATTACGAGAAACTAAAAAACTGATTTTTTTGTTACTATTAGTATGAAGTGAATTGAGCTAGCTAGCTGAAATATTAGCTTTGCCTACAGTAAAAACAAAAGAGCAACTCAGCATTAAAGAGATGTTCAAGAAAGTAATTTATCTTTGCTTGCAGTTCTTACCACTATCTCTAATGCAAGTTTACGATATAAGTCCAAGTTGTTTCATACAGGTGTCCAAGTGGGAAAATCATAGTCAGTATTGGTTAGTCAGCCCAGAAGTTCAGGTCTTTATTTGGCATCTGAACAAAAAGATTTCCAACATAAGAAAGAATGTATTTCAGGACCTTACTTTTTTTTATAGATTTATGTTTAAATAAGTATAACAATTTTTTTCATGGTAATATTTTTTATTTATCCTTTCTACATCTAGCAGGTGGTGAGTAAGGTCTTTTACTCCAGGATATCAGATAGTTTAGGGATGTCCTGTGAATGTAGTTCTGCAGACCAGAATATTAAGTTGCATGTAGCTTAATTAATCATGTAAATAAGAAGGATCTCGTCCTGCTCTACAAATAGAGTTAATGAATTCTAGATCATAAGTCAGCAGGAGTAGTCTTCAAAGTACTAGTGCTGGTCTTTCTTATTAGACATTCCAACATACAGTTCACAAATATTGAAGCACTCTGCATTAGTTGTCTATTCATCACCATAAAATCATTCAGATTGTCAGAGTTCTCTTACAAAACTGATCAAAACTAAATAAAGTTGGGGTTTGTTGCTACACTGGTGTACATTTATAACTAGGCATATTGGGAAGAGTTATTCAATAACTTTATTTATTGCTGTTGGACAATAAACTGTGTACGCATTGCGCTGCTTAAGTCATATACACTTGAGATCTGAGTCTCAAGTGTGATGGTACCAAATCTTTTGTTTACCATGACCTTAAATTTTGCCATAATAAGAGCATTTTGGGTGCCGCTGTCTTTATACCTGTAGCAGTTCTTTTTCTTTTATGAAATAGCCTTTGAATCAGCCAAAGCTTTAGCTTGGTTTTATCCAGTACTCATATGTATTACTAATATTACAGTTATGTGAACATAACATGGAAATGCAAAGTCTTCATATCACATTGGGCATTCTGCAATTGACCACTGTTGAGTCAGTTTCCCATTGTCTGACATATTAAAAGAGTGCTTTGTCATTCCAAATCATGTCTGCTCCAAATTCTAGAACAAATTATTACCCTTGTTGAGGTTAAAGAGCCCGATCAGGGATTGACGGCCCTGGTGAAGCAGAAAAAAACTGAACTGAGGCATCACATGATGGATGTATTCAATTATCGTGTACATGTTAGTGATGGCCAGCTGCCATCCAATTTCCCCCATTCTATTTGACATGGCTACATGTTGTTGTAAAGAAAAGCCTATTATAGCTCCACCTTTTGTTAAATCCTCTTAGACAAAGCCAATTTTGCCTTGCAGGTTGAAGAAGTAATTGCATGACTCCTTGGGTCAGTAATGTAATTGCTTTATTTCAAATGAAAAAAATACGAATGCTTATTTCAAAATATATCTAGATTCTTTCACATCTAAAGAATTATAAAGCCATTCTTACTTTCACCGATGGAAAAGTTCAGCTCAGTCTTTGAAGTATACACAGAAAAATATTTATGTAATATTGTAACATCTTTTCTAGCATATTATTGTATATTTTTTATGAGCTATGAAAGTAACAGAACCTTACAAATATATCATAATATACACTTCTAACAAAAGTGTGCTCTTCTTTGATTGGATAAAAAAGCAGTATGATTCCTGTAAATATATTGTCTGTAAAAACAAAATAGAATCAATTGATATAAATGTGTATGCGAATATAATGAATATTTTCCATGAGAATGTCCAGATTGGAACGATCAGTAGGAGTCATTGTTGTCATCATTACTCATTTGGTTTTGGGGTAATTGGTTGTTCTTTCCTATCATTTAGAGAATAAAGTAGCAGCTATCCTTTTAAACTACAATTGTCCTGTCTGCTAAATGGTCATTTGTACTGATGAAATGCTTCAAAAATGATTGTCTGCAGAGAATAAGTTTCCATCAAGGTGGAAAATTATTTTGACAGACATCTACCATTTTATCTATAATTTGCGCTATGCCTGTGTGATCATTCTTATGCCACTGCAGGTATAGTCATGTGGCTGAACACACTAAGAGCCTATCAAATGGTCCATTTGTAAAATTATTTACCTGACATAGATGCCTGTTTTTTGAAGGTTGAATATAAATGCATGATCTGGACTGTGACAATAGCCATCAATAGGTTAGGGAAGGTAGTGAAAGTTACGAGGTTAATAATAATTTAGCCCAACTGCGGATTACTAATCCATCATTCACCCCCTGCAGGTAAATCTTGCAGTATATATATATATATATATATATATATATATATTTATATATATATATATTACCTATTGGTGATGTCTTCAGGTGGGTCACACAAGGCAGGTAATCTGCCTCTCTGGAACTCCTTGGAGCTGCACATCCCTCTGCATCATGGTGAGTGTAGGGCACCATTTTGCTGTCCTCTGGTCTGGGAGTTTCACAAAGCCCTGGGATCAGGGGGTGTGCTTAGCTTTTTAGATTAAATATTTCTAGAAGAACATCAACTGAGAGATAGAATTATTGTAAGTCACAGCACCAAAAAACAGTAGTGCACAGGTTTTGTCTGATTTTGACTGAACTTGGGCTTTACAGATAAAAGTTTTTAACTGGTTTAAACAGAAACTCACACAAAAAGATATACTACAATCTGTTGTCTATAAATGACTAGACAAGACAAAACTAAAAGCAGTAAGATTATGTAAGATGACACTTTTTACCTGGTTCTAAAATAACACAGCTTGGTGTTCTGAGGCATTTAATAATTAACATGTATTTACTGTGCCTGGTAAGCTGCCTAAAAAATTGACATGTGAGTGCCATTCAACTTTACAATGAAGGTCACAATCATTTCCATGTAAATTATAGCTACTGAAGCAGATATGATAATTTACCATGATATATCGATGTGGCGCCTATATTTGCTGTCTGTATTTCAGTTTTAGACATAAGGTTACGTCACATTTCCTTCGGGAATACTCTAACAAGCATTCTGACTTGGCACCAATCTTTCACTTAGGACAGGCTTGCCTAGGTTTAGATGCAGGATGAATTGTGAATATTCTTATCTCTCAAAGACGAGTGAACCATTCACAAATTGGGCTAATTGTTAAAATCTGATTTTTTTCTATATATTTAGAGAATTGCCCACCCTGCAAAAACATCACAATGTAGGTAATACATTGAGGAGATGAATAACACATATGCCTTGTATACACATTAGATGATTGTTCCCTGAGATCCATCCAACCACAGTACTGTCCCAAGGAACACAGATAAGAGGGGTGCCACTGGCTTGTTCTGCCTGACTGCAATTTTATAAGTACACTCACCTTTCCCCATTCTCAACTGGTGCAGCCATTTTTTTCTCTTCCTTGTTTCAACTGATCATCTTACTCGGCCGGAGATGACATTCATTGAGGTCCAGCAGCCACAGGGAAAACAAGGTATCCCAGCTTCTCGGACATAGCTATGAATGCAGTTTTTGACAGTTGTAGGAGAGCAGTCAGGCAAGTAAGTTTTTTTTTTTGCAGAATGGACATCACCTGTCCCTTTTCACAATAACAATCTGCCCGATTGTAGATTTCAAAAGTGGAACTTTAGTTCTGTTTAAGGAGAGCTCAGGAATTAGTTCTCAAAAAAGGTATGCACAATGTAAACCAATGTAAGTGTAACAAATGGCTTGACTGTAGCCTTCTTACAGCTAATCTTTTCTAATTACAAACGTATCATTGACATTTAAACTTACAGCAACTTTGGTTTACATGAAACTTTAGGTGTTTGTTGCTTACCAAACATTTGCAAGGCGCAGCAAATGTAAAACCAAAATCATCTCCAAGTTAATGCTTTACCTTGCCTAACACTCTCTTATTTGTCACTATTCGGAATGGAACCACCAATGGGATCACTACCCGCCATTAATGTATTACCAGCTGGAAGGTAGTTTGATAAATAGTGGGCAGCGTTCCCATTGGTTCGTGATTGTTCAGGGTGGTACAGATTCCCCAAACAATGGCTACCTAATATTTACTATTGCAATGATCTCCAATCAGATCCTTCAATAAAGTATAATTTAGAAGACCAGCAGCTGCTCTCTTATTTATGTACTGTATATATGCAGATATATATTGAACACATTACATACATTATTGCTGCTCCATAAGCATACATACAAAAACACATATGTATTCAGCTCTCTATCTAATTATAAATAATTAAATGTATTTTAAGGCACCCAAAGTAAGAATCTGAATTTGATTTGATATTAGCCTCTTGTATCAAAAAATAGTTAGCATTATTCTGATTTCTTTCCCTTGTATATCTAAAAAAAACATGACAAAGACCACAGTTTTGCTGATGTGGCAGCAAACAGTTAAATCCCCACTGTATTATTATCGGAGTCTATCTCAGAGAAGGTGATTAGACTGAGAAGCTGACTTCAAATTGCCTGAAAAGTGATTTAGCTGGAGTAATGTACTAGTGATTTAACCATCAGCCCATTAGTTTTCCTGTTTACTTGTAAGTGCGCACCAACAACTTGCAAAGTGGAGTTAGCTTCAATTTTTGCCTTTGCTATGCTTTAGAGGAATTTATTAGCCTGAGCCATGGCCATTTGCAATGTTTTATAGGCCTACCTAGAAAGAAATCAATATAATATTTCAGGGCAGAAATGTGGCTATTTCATTTCGTTTTTTAAAGGAAGACAGAAGAGCTGAAATGGACTGAATCACATACTCCACGAAAATCCAGATTGTGATACATAAAGACCAATAGAACATTAGAATCAGACAATACCTGTTCATATCTGAATGGATAAGCTTTCTCTTTTTCACTGATACTCTTAGTTTACCTTGACCATAAGTATGGGAACTCTTTATATAGATGATTTATGTATCCCCAAATATATCCACTGTCTCAGGATAAAATAATTGAGAACTGTATGTGATACTTTTGTATTAGCACTAAGAGTTCATTGTTCAGAATGAGCTTTCAAGTGACTCACTCTCTTGAAAAAGTCAAAAACAGTATTGCTGCTGATGAAAAGAGTGCATCTCTTAAAGGCTTGTCTTGCAAAATGAACTCTTAGTGCTAATAATGTATCAAGTACTGTAATCAGCAGGTTTAGCTGCAAGTGCACTAAAACAGCTACAATCACTTTATTCTTTTGATAAAATGAGAAATAGATACTGATATTGTGCGTGAAGCACAATTTTGGATTTAAATGTAATCCATTAGTGTATGACTGGATTACAATGGAAACGGATTGGCACTATATACAAGAAATACATTTATATTTTGCAAAAAAAAATGTAGTACCCAGTTTATATAACTGAATATAAACTGACCCAAATATAAAAAAGATACTTATTTTTACCTTAGTATACTGGAAAATGCTTTGACTTGGGTAAAAACTCAAGGCAGATAATGCGGCTTTCCCTGATAAAAATCAAAGCAGTAATCAAAAGGAATGCCTATAAAATTACTGTGATTTATTATGTTCTTTTAAAACATTTTTAAAGGGGTAAAAAAATAAAATCGCATGGGCAAAGTCTGTTCTTTTCCTTACAGGTTAAAACATTTTACTTTTTACTTTAGTGTTGGTTATTATGGGTCACTTGCTCCTAAATTATCTTTTGTGATTTATTGTTGGCCACCTATATATGGTGCTGTGTTCTCATGTTAGTCATACACATCAAAACATACAAAGATATATACATATAGCCAGTTGATAAACTGAACACCTCCAATATATGTGTCTAACAAACCCATGCATCTTGACTCCAATTAGTCTTTACTCTTTACATAAAGACACAGCGTCATCTACTGGTGTGACCTGAGTATAAGCAAGGTTTTTTTAATGGCAATTCCAATTAAAAACAAAAAAAAAGTTTTTTTTTACTATAGTAAATATAGTTAGTGTTTAATTGTTGTATGAGTAAGTGTAAAGTGTATGAGTTTGTGTAAAAACGTGAAAAATCTTTAATATTGAATGTTTTACTTTTTAACTAACTGCTGTCAATAGTGGTAAAGATATGATATGTGAAAGCGAAATGGTAAAACAAACGTACGCCTTATAATTTTACAGAACCTTTAACATGTCAAAGCAATTCATGTTCAATATTTTTTTAAAAGTGAACCTTGGGGGCTAACCCTTACACTACAACGGTTAAATGCCCTTTTCGTCTAGGGCAGGGGTCCCCAACCCCCTGCAGCTCTGGCCGGTGCACCTCCCAGCGCGAGGGGGGGAGAAGGACCCCACTTGGGGGGACGCCCTGGGCAGAGCCACGGGCCATGTCTCTCGTACAGATCGTAGACTCAGGGCGGGTTATGTCTCTGGACTCAGGCCTGTGATGGGAGAGTGGACGGGTTCTGGCATCAGGACGTCGCTCGGGGAAAGTTTCTTCCCCTTTGAATGACTTGCAGCTCCCCACGCATTCACGGTCTGGTGTCTGAGAGATAAGTGGTCCGTGAGCTCCGAAAGGTTGGGGACCACTGGTCTAGGGTACCAATACAAGGCATATATATTTACCTTGTCTATCGCTCACCTTGTATGTGATGTTGTTGGCCTGCAACTAATAAAGAGGCATAGAAAAGTGTTTCCCAGGGAGCGGTCTCACAAAAATGAAGAAGGCTGTGGTAAATAAAACTGTTTTTAATGGTAAAGAAAAATAATCAGTTAACCCTTGCAGTACAGGGGACAAGCCACTGCAAAGGTAATTTAGGATTTTCAACTTTTAATTTGCATCTTCTATCATAATGATGATCCTATCATGAAGACAGTTTCTGTTACGGGGTGACAAAGATTAATTTCTTGGCTGAGCATCTGTTTTGTCAAATTGCCATGTAGCATTCCATTGGAGAGCACTACTAAGTGACCAGTTTAACAAACATGGCCCAATGTTGTCAGTATTATGAAACCCACTTTAAGAAATGTAATGGCTGGTGTGCATTATGCAGACAGAAGATGGATGCAAATTGGCAGCAGATTAGCAGCATTGGAGATAGAACAATGGATAAAAAAGACAATTTATTTATAAAACACAGTGCTTTAGTAAACTAAATGTAATTCGTTAAGGTTTACATTTACACTATCATTCATTTTGTATTTAAAGTTAAAACTCCTATTCCTATACAATATTTAACACTATAGATTTCCACCTTACTACCTAAAACAGAGAAAACTATCTACTTGGCACAGACAGCAATAAAACCATTATACAATTTCTATCCCTTCGGGAAAAAATCCCTAGAAAGATAAAGGTTTGATTGGAGTTATACTTTACACCTATTTATGTAAGTTAATTTTTCCTTCACTTTAAACTCAAACCTGTCTCAACTTCTATCAAGATAAAAAATCAAAACGGGCATTGAAGTAAAAATAATTAAAGTCAAAATGTGAAGTACTCTTTTATCTCTCCTTCTTAGTGTCTGCCTTTGATAATGTAAACACAGAACCAGAGTAAAGATTATCTAAAGGTCACGCTGTTTCTTAATGAGAACATGTGCATGAAAAAGTCTTCCACGCGACCTTTGTTTTTACTCCTCTTGTCTCCTGCAGAGATGCACCTGTTAGAAGAAGAAGATTTTACTTCTATCATGTATTTTCTTCCATGTAAACTACTCACACGCTCCACATCAAACTGAATGGTGCTTCATGGCTTATGAATAAGTAACTACACTTTCACATAAAAGTAATCCTGTTGGATTTCTGTGCCAGGTATATAAAGAACCACACTTATACAATGAAGATATAAAGGTAAACAACAATGTTACCAAAGAGCCCCTGTCCTTTTAATGATAGATAGATAGATAGATAGATAGATAGATAGATAGATAGATAGCCATTACAATACCTTCCAGGTCAGTAATATCCAAATAAAAAATTAATCATCTATGGGTAAATTTAGAGCTGATATCCTTGGTTCTTCACCATATGAATGGTGTCTGATAAAGTATGTGTTTTATTGGGCTTTGAGTAGGTTGATGGCTAAGGTTTCTTGGATGATTGTACTCAGAATTATGATACAGGGATCAAAGTTCCACACTCTGAAGTTTTGAAAACTTCTAGTGCAAGCTGTATTTTATATGCAAAATAAAGTTTGCAGTGTTTTTTTCTAAATGTCATAGTGTGCCACTTTGATTCCTGTATAATACTTCAAGGATAGGTTGCCTTAGGACTTGGGTAAGAATGGTGGCTTGGAGGCACAGATTGATAGAGGAGCAGAAGCCCACAGAGTAGACCAGGGCCAAGGGATATTTATAAAAATCAAGCCAAAACAGTGAGCAAGAATGTGTCTTATTTGAGTTGAAAGTCATAAATGAGAGTGTTCAAGGCAAGGTGTTCAGGTGCAGGTAAAGTTGAAGTTCAGCTAAAAACAAGCATTTTTAAAATTATTCATGGTCCAAATGGGTCTGTTCATTATCCTTTTTATAGCAGGAGCAGCAACCTTTTTTTGGATGCTACATGCAATTTGTAGGGGCAATTTGTCCCCCAACGGCCTCAATATACTGGTTACCACTGTACATCCATATATCCAGTTCCTGGTCTAATCAATGCCTCCCCTTTGCTCTGAACACCAATAGCAGAGAAAGTTCATCCCACTAAGTTACATTATTGGTGCTCAGAGATGGGTGGGAGTGACTTCAATTGGCAAAGCAAGTGAATTCCTGATCAATGTGCGATCAATAAATAATGAGATGGGAA
This sequence comes from Pyxicephalus adspersus, assembly GCF_032062135.1. Taxonomy (NCBI): domain Eukaryota; kingdom Metazoa; phylum Chordata; class Amphibia; order Anura; family Pyxicephalidae; genus Pyxicephalus; species Pyxicephalus adspersus. The sequence continues at coordinate 81,578,167 of NC_092861.1, read as the reverse complement.
AGAATTAAACTGAGGAAGAAAAAGTATAGCAGCTTCTACTTTAGTTTTAAATAAAATCTTCTTAATGGTGTATGTATCACAGTATTTAAGCAAGGATACTTCACTTGGAAGTTATTGAAGTAATCAAGAAATCCTTCTAATATCCCTCTATCGTCAAGTGCACCGTTATAAAAATGACTGATGACTTTGATGATGTTTGATTAAGTGATGCTGATCAAATGACCTCCACAGTCCTTCAGTGATCAGTATTATAACTGCAGGAATATGACTAAAGTAATCCTGCCCGAGTGTGACTTTTGAGTGTCTTCATATTTAAATTATCTCTGCAGAAATGACAACTTGTTCTGCATAATTGAAAGCCTACATTCTGCTATCGTCAGTATCGCATTTTGAAATACTTATCTTTCTTGTCAGTTTACATGGGAGTCAGATCGTTTCAGGGCTGTGATTTTAGTATTTTTAGAATGTACTATTACTATTCAAAAGTTCTGAACAAGCTTGGTCACTGCAAAATGATAAATCACAGTGGGACCTTTTAATATACTACATGCAAAATCTTAATTTCCTTATTCTCTTCTCATAGCAAATAATGATACACCTGAGTTTTTTTCCACTTACTTATAAAAGTTTCTTACTTATCATGACGTTCATGTTCTTAGCAATAAACCACAAAATGTAAAATCTTGATGTTACTGTACAAATTAAGCTTCCCTCCAAAGACATTCATACTCCCACACTCTTTGGCAAATATTTTATAGGACAGATGAGGCAGATCAATATCCAAAATACATTTTAAAATGGTAATCAAAATATAAATGTTACTTAATCTTTTACCTGTTAAAGTGTTTGTATAGGGAAAACTTTTTTAACTTTGAAAATAGGGCCATTTGCCAAACTTTATGCTTTATTATGGCTCTTATTTATCATTGTCACCAAATAACAGAAAGTAAGGGAAAAATCCTATATATCAGAGTTATCTTTAGCATTTAAGGTCACTGGAAATCTTGAAATAGCTGGCCCAGAACAATGCCATGAAGCTACCAATCAGGGGCATGCATGTAGAAAGGAAGTGACTGCAAAAATAGAGGAAACACTGAGATGCAAAAAATGGATGAAGTAAGGTGAAAATAATAAAATATAGTAGTTGCTTATGATTCATAAGGTTTGAGCAAAATAGTATCCAGTTATAGTTTACATTAAGTCATACCAAGTCATCTTACTGAGCACTTATTCATATTGGTTACTAAACTTTCCAAGCCATGTTTAAATAAGCTCTCAAGTGTGATAAAATATGATAGCAACGAGAATGGGTGAGAAAATGTATGTTTTTTCTTTTCTTATTCCAGTTTTAAAACAGAATTATCAAGGATGCATAAGAAGCAAATGGAATAGAATGGGAAGAAATTAGGGACGACATCTGATCACTATAACCCTATGTACCCTAGACATGGGCCCACATGTTACTCCACAAATCTGAATCCGGTGCAGAGGGTGGCCTAACAACAGAAACCAATGACTTTTCTTGTACCACCAAGGGTAAGTTTTATTTTAAATACTTTAGAAATAAAAGTAAAGGTGCCTTTTGAATAGCACATAGATCTTAAATTAGCTGATTTAAATTAGCCATGTTTTTAATCATTATTAACAGTTACTGTGTTATTATTGTTAGGGAGATGTCAGGGGCTTTTGTGGGGGGGGGGGGGGGAAACATGGAATCTGTCTGATCCAGGTAGAGTTTCGGAAACCTGTCAGCCATCCATGATGGTCAGGTAGATTTGTGTGTCATCTACATACGGTTGGTATTCTAGAATATCAGTACAGTACAGAGTACAGTACAGAGAAAAGAGAGCTGTTCCATATACTGACCAGATCTACTGGGGAACACCAAAGGGGGGGGGGGAGAGTTGAGTTGAAGAAGAGTTGAGTTACCACTGAAAGAGACTTGCAAGGAGGTGTGGGATAAATAGGAAGTAAACCAAAACTGGTGCAGTTCTTGATTACTTGTACATCCTTAAGTCCTTAAGTGATTGCTGATGCATGATTGGGTTGTGTGACTGCAGGTTAGGACCACCAATAAATCACAAGGTCATTTGAGGATATTCCAAGTTGTGATTCTTTGAGAAACAATGGTGTCAATTTTATTGGGATTTATGTTACTAATTTCAAAAAACTTTCATCTTTTAAGACTTCTTTCCAATATATAAATACTGTATATATGTATAAATTATGGGGTATTGTATGTACTTTAACCTTAATTACTATTTAGATTTTCATATTCTCTAGTTTATGGAACAAGCTTTATATATAATATACATGACGCCTGTGTTTTATGCAAAAATAAGTTTCTATTTTGTTCACTCTGACAGTAAATTTCTTGGCACTTACTGTAAATAATGACGTGTAATACAAGAAATGTAAACATAAAATTTCCAAGAGGATCAACATGACATTATTGCCAAGACTCATCAGGTATTAATGAAACAATGGATCATATGGACATTTTGGATTAAGACAGATACTTTCAAAATGTCCAGACCATGATTAATGTGGCTGTCACCTTGAGAAATGGAGATCACCGGGTTACAAATGTGTTTCTGCCCTGTGACCTCATGGTTAAATGTCGTAATGTGTGAATCTGTAGCAATTAGAGAACTTTTTAGCCTTTGCACTGAAAATGTTTTTTGTACCTGAATAATACACATCTTGCATTTGTTTTCCCATAGCTAAGAATTTTTTTTAACCACCTTTATGTAACAGGAACATATCTTACAAATTGCTAGAGGGTTCAATATGAGCTGCAGTCTCCTCCATATTTTTGATGATTTATTCTGAAGCCCCCATGAACTGCCGTGCAATTAAATCTGAACAGTGTGATTCCTAACGATGCTGCATTCGAGTTAAAAGACAGCAAGGGCAAGAAGACCCACGATTGTCAGATAAAAAGATTTTGCTTTTTGTGTACTTGAAGTTTGAGTGTGTTTTCTAACTTCCCCAGAGTAAACAGAAGATGCTTTATACTTGTATGCATTATTTAGAGTCCTTTAGACATGTTATTTTTTAGCTGCTGTTTTTGAAGCAGTTTCTTATCTTATGAGAATCTGTGCCTATAGCAAGATTAATGACTGCCACTAATTAGACATTTTGGCTGGAGAGGTAAGACAATATTTATAGTATGATTGATGCTACTGATGAAATCATTTTTGAGGAAGTGTCAAAAGATTTTTTAGGTTATTTAATTAAAAATTCAACTGTGTAAACTTTCTAGTCATACAAAGTTGGCATAGTTCAAAAGCAGTAGAAAGCAATTTAGTTTTTTTTTCGCTTTAACTTTTTTTCTGGGGCGCTGTTTTGGGCTTTGTAAGCCAAAATGACACTCCTATCAAATGAGCCAAGCTTGTTTTGGAACTGTGAAGCTTCATAAACACAATACTCCAGCCACAAACAAGCCTCAGGCATAAGGAGAAGATGGAAATTCATCCAAAAGTAGACTGAAGGCAAATCAAAAACAGTTCTGAACTCTAGTACAGAAATGACAAATAGGATTTCTCATTACCAGTCTTAGATTTAATTATTTGAAGAGACCACTTCGCTCTCCAGGGCCAAGAGTAGCTGCACTGTAAATATAAAAACAAACCAAGGATGTAGGAATATAGTAACAATATTCTGTGCAATTGCAATGGAGGCAAGCAGTGCAGTGCCCAGAAATATCTGTATGCATAGTATTTATACTAGTGACATTTGCACCTGAGAAATATTAATAAGAGAAAATAATATATATATAGTTCAGGCTCCTATATTACAATGACATGGATCCAGTAAATGGGCTTCAATATTGTTGTTTTGGAATAACAAAGGTCTCAAAGCTTATCCTACAGGACTATAAACTTACCCAAATTCAAAATGTGTTTATATAGTAGGGAGGGGTTAATAATAATAATACAGGTTTATGTATGGGTATATATAATATATTTATATATATATATATATATATATATATATATACACACAAACACACACAAATACCTATATAATGCTTATAAGGCATTATAGGTCCTGAGCCATTTATCTTCTTTTGTGTATAGGAGATCTATATTCAAGCTGCTGATCCTAAAACAAGGCAATGTTCTGATGACCAATTTCAATTGGTTAGGATTTTTTTTCAGTCTCCAATCCTAAATCTTCTATGTTTTTGTGTGTACAGGAATTAGGGTCCTCCTTTAGGTGCCCATGTGTCATTCCCCTGGAATTGGGACTGGCAAGGTTCCTGAATAGCAGACTTAGGTGAGTATGTCACTTCTATATACAGTGTATTTATTTATTTTTTTTAAAGTCATAATAAATAAGAGGGGAATGCAAATGAGGGGTGAACTTTAAGGTAAACTATACAAAATCTGTTTCATTCAGCAAAAAGGTGGAAAAAACAATCATGATATACCAAGTACAGTAATCCACACAAACTAATCAGATTTTATTATACTGGCAACAAACCAGAGAATAGTGACAGCTGAATAAATACCTGCCAGAGGTCATCAAGAAATAAATGCTATGTCATTTTGGGGGTGAGTTTTGGTGTTTGCATTATTTTTAGGTTTTCAAATAAGGGAGAAAAATAATTGTATATGATTGGAAATCTGATTCCCCACTGCAATAAAAGAAAGGCTCCTCTGCATTAGCACTTACATTTTTTGTCCCGCCTGCAAAAATCCCCAAAAAGTCTACCTAATGCAGCTTTCTGTTAGAGTATGGCAACAATACTGCATTTCGGTATTCGGAGCAAAGTTGCTTACAGTACAAAAGGATAATAAATGTTGTAGAGTGCATGGATATCCACATTGCTTGTCATCAACACCTGACAATTCTTAGCCTGCCCACTATTTAAGGATTGACAGCACTGCCTCTGCTGAAAAAAACCTTCCCACTATGATCTGCAGTGTCTGGAAGGAAAAATAAATGAATATTTGGCTCAATTAGGAAGAATACAAAAGTTTTTTTCACTTTATTAGATCTGTGCATTACATATTAACTTAATTTGGTAGTTGTGTAGTTGTACTTTAATAGCTGTTGTCCCATTAAAATAAAATATTAGAAATGATTTATTCACTTTGATTTAGTTACTTATTTCCTTTATTTAGGGGTTTTTATTTTTTATTTTTTAACTTTTATCATTAAGCTTTATGTTTTATTATATAGCCTAAGTACATTTTCATGTTACGGAGCTGTACCACATTTAACCAATCCAGAGCCCTGGATCTAATTCTTTCAGTGCCCTAAAAGTCATGTCTGCTGTGAGAATGAACACAGATGGCAATGAAGCATCATGTTAAATAAATGAGTTGTTATATAACCAGATGAATAATTAAAACCAGAGGCAAGCCTGAGAATTTACTTCCTGCTTTCAACACATTGCGGCTGAAATATTCAGATCGACATGTAGTGGTGAAGTCATAAAGATTAACATTTAAAACAAATCTATTGGCATGCATGACAGACAGTAAAAGTGCTAGGGGATGTGTAGCTGATATACTTTTATATTAAAAAGTTGTTTCACTTTTTTTACCTTAAGTCATATAACGCTGGTGGTACAACATAAAATACTACTAGAGCAATTGATTTAAGCACAGTAACAACTCAGATAGTGTGAGAAATTAAAGAGAAATTGCAGAAAAGCAGCATTTACCTTTAACCTGTCCATCTACAACATGTGGACTATTAAAGAAGATAGTGAGGATTTTTAAAGTTTAGCGATTGGAAATAGTTTTTAAGCATCCCTGAGACTTTTAGGTCTAGAAAACACAAGCAGATCTAATGGCAAATTTCTGCTTTTAGCATATATTCTCCACTCCTCCAATGACCTACTAATGACTTCCTCACTCATA
>NC_092861.1:81498829-81571453 GCF_032062135.1 Pyxicephalus adspersus | reverse complement strand
TATGCTTTCATCAGTGAGCTTGGGTGATCCAGCAAACCTAGAATGGATCTGGTCCAGGATTAAAAACACTTGCTAACACATAGCAAATGACTTTTTTAAGAAATCCATTCCAGATTTGCTGAATCACCCAGCTTTGCAGATAAAATTGTATTCTCTCCAGCCTTGGAAAGCTTTAATAAATCAGACTCATAATCTCTGCTGTTACCCTCTAAACTAAACTAGAGGTGGTTAGTAGCTACCTGCTCTTCCAATTTCTGCCTTTACTTACTTTAAGCAGAAACACTCCTCTGAATGTTAATGTTTATGTACATACAGACCAGGAGACAAGCATAAGGGTGTTCGGGTCGTGGTTGGGTTGTATTTTACCTAACACTCTTAATGGTCAACTTTAGTTTTATGGAGACCCTAAAGTGGAAGTGGAGTTTCAAGGTAACTAAAGGTTAAAAATTAGTAAGGAAGCCTAAAATGTATGTAAATGCTAACAGTGAACTTCCCTTATTTGCCTCATTAACCTCCCTAGCCGTTCATTTCTTTCCGGTTTTATGTCTAAAAGCGGTACATTGTTTTTCATGAAAATTTATTTTACAGTATAATATAATAGTATGAGTATAATAAAGTTTGAAACACAAAATCATGTAAAAATAATAAATTGAATAAATTAAAATATCTATATAATTAAAAAAAATGTTTTTAGTTTTTTTAATTTTTTTTCTAATAACATATTATACTCATACTATTATATATACTGTAAAGTAAATGTTCTTGAAAACAATGTACTGCTTTTACACATATAAATCCAATGTATTGCATTCAATACAGTTGTTTTGTATTGAATGCAATACAAATGGATTTTGAATTTCCCGCCCCGCCGGCAACGTACACACGCACCGACGTCACCGGGAACTCCCCGGTGACTAATCGGGTGCAGAAGCCAGCCCGAGGAAGAGAGAAGAAGACAGAGATCGCGGCGATGGATGGCGCAGTACGCCGGGGGATCAGGTAAGGCTGTATTTACTATTACTTCCCATAGGGTTACCCCTTTTAACAACTTTTTTCTACCCCGAGTCAAACTCGGGGTTACCACTAGGGAGGTTAAAACGATCAGTTGAATGTGTTTTGATATATTGATTCGATAAGTCCAACATATTTAATAATATTAATCCTAATGGAAACCCTGTGAGTTGATAACTTCCTGTGCTCTCTGCCTGTGCCTGGTTATCACTTACCAGCTCTGCTAGTAGAATATAAGAAGTCCCCCGTGTTTTAGAGATGTGGAGGAGATGGGGATATATTCTGTATTCCTAACAGCATTGTGACTATTTATTCTTCACAGATACAGTGGAGAGAGTTCTGTCACCCTAGGACAGGAAGTGTGTTATGAGCAGAAACTCCTCATTAGAAAATAAACTGAAAAATTAGATTTTTTTTTCAGGTTTAGTTACCCTTTACCAAAGCATTATCTTTAGAGCCTTAAAAAATATTTTGTAAATATTTTTAGTTGGTTACGATATCCAAAATTGTGATATCGCTGCATGATCTCTTAAACTGATATCCTGCCACAAAGTTAGAGACCACAATTTCATTCCTACTATTTTCAAACTCACGAATTTTAATTTACCAGTTATATTCTTTCATGTGGATTTTATGGTGTCTTTTTTCTACCTTCAACCTCACGTTGAGCATTTCCACTTACTAGTTGAATTCAAAATATGTCCAAGTTACCTAAGATTCATCAGATTTGATCCAGAGTCCCATTATTATATATGGTTTTACTTGTAGGCACTACAATTAGAGATCATAAAGTTTTATGATATACATGCTGGACATCACATATTTGGAATATTTGGAATTTAATTAATAAGAGTGGGATATAATTTGGTTATTCCTGTAAAACCTTTTTCTCTAGTAAACCCTTATATATTTTTGTTGAATAATTGAAAAATCATATTTTCTTGTGTATATTACCTTTAGCTGTAGGTTCTGAATAAATATCCAGTGTTCACTGCTTAAAAATATTGGCAAAGTCAATTATTTCCTTGAGGGGAGGGGTACATATTTTTCCACATGACTGTTTATTCACAAATATAATACAAGCATGTATGTTTCAAAGAAACTTTTTTAAGTCAATGAATAGATTTTTCTGGGGGTAACTGCTTATAATTGGCCATAGGAAAATATTAAACTAACAAAAAAAACAAAGCGTTTAGTTATTTGGCAAAGCAGTGAAGCAAGACTTAAAATGGAAGGCCAATACAGCAAACATTCTATTTTAGTTTACAGATTGATCCTGGTAGAATGAGCTATCTCTGAATTTTGAATTCTCCTAATATATTATATCTCTGTTGCAGTCCCACTTTGGGATACTAGGTGTTCCTGCACATGCTGTGGTGTGTACAATTCTCATTATAGATAATATATAAGTAATATATAATATAAATATTATATAATAAAATAAAAACAAAAAAGGCATACTGTATTGTAGATGTAATGGCAGGAGTTGTGGACCTTGGGATTCTGGTTTAAGCATAACGCAATGTCACCTGACTAACAATAATCACTGGTTTACCTCTCCAACATCTACCAGTTTTAGGATGGATTGACCCTTTAAAACCATGACAAGTTGGTGAAGTGAATGAAACAATATTGTATCTCCATGAAAAATTAGAAAATACAATTTCACATGATAATAGATTTAAGAGCTTTAAGTGTCAGGCCAGCTATGCCTTAAATGACAAATAATTACAAATACATTAGTTAACATTTAATTAACAAAGTTTTGCTTGGATGACAATCATTATCTCCAAATGCTCAATTTTAAAAGGCAATATCTGCTTTTAGCTACAAAAAAATAAAAGCTCCCACTCAAACTGTAATAATTAGACCATTATGACCTGTGAAAAAAAAACTGATGCATGAGTCAGGAAAAAGCAGCAATAACTACAAAACAGTCATATCACTTACACAACAGTGCAGTAAACATGCCATTGTAATTGTTTTAAATGGCGACTAGACCAGTCTGTGTTAGCATCTAGTAGACGATCCCTGGAGATCTCAAGCAAAGTGTAGAGAATATAAGGTATAAAACATTAACAACCAATAAACAAGATAGTCTCTCTCGGGCATAGAATACACATATTAATTAAGTGTAGCTTTAACTAATGGAAACTGTTAAAACAATGTGCTGAAGTAATACTTTCTTAGCTGTGTGTATGTAGAACAATCAGGTCACAGTATCCCATACACCATGCTTAAAGTAACAGGTGAAAGCAAGCAAAGATCCCAGGGAATATATCTAACACCATTTATTTTCTCATTTTGAAGATGAATAATAAGAAGAATGTTGATAAAGGAGACACTTTAGACATCCAGAAAGCTCTGTTGTTTTGACTCTATGGGCTCTATTTATAAAACAAGGAATCAGACATTCCCTGAAACATTCTCTTGTGGGAATCTTCCAGGTCCGTGTGTTTAACCTCCCTAGCGGTTCATTTCTTTCCGGTTTTATATGTCTAAAAGCATTAAATGCAATACAAATGGATTTTGAATTTCCCGCCCCGCCGGCATCGTACACACACACTGACGTCACCGGGAACTCCCTGCTGACTCATCGGGTGCAGAAGCCAGCCGGAGGAAGAAGAAAGAAGACAGTGATCGCTGTGATGGATGACGCGGGCCGCCGGCAGATCAGGTAAGCGCTGTATTTACTAACCTTCCCATAGGTTTACCTACCCCGAGTGTTACTCTGGGTTACTATTTTTAGCAACTTTTTTCTACCCTGAGTCACACTCGGCGTTACGTTTAGGGAGGTTAAACTGCAGTAATTGATTCCCAACAAGGAATCTTTGAGTGAATTTCAGATTCTCTGTATTATAAATAGAGCCCTATAAAGTATATTATGTTCTCATGTTTTTAAAATTACATTACTATATCTAATTTACTAAGATGTTACTATGGATGTAGTTTAGTCCCAATATGGACCATAGTATGTTTTGACCAGGGCTTTAAGTCATCTGTAAGTTAAGTAGGTTTAAAGCATAACTAGATGATGTATTTGTGAAACCAGTATATATTATAATAAATGTATATAATATTATTAGTATAATATATATTATAAAATAAAATATTTTTTTTTTAGAAAATACATTCTGTTCCTTTTAATTATCTTTTATTGCTGATCTCCTTCAGCGATTTTCATCTTCTTTCTGTCTACATACACAGTGATCACTGCATGTCATCACTTTAGGGGGTCTCTGATGGGGACAGTAATGGAGGATTGCCAGGAATTATTTTAATGAAAGCTATAGCTTTAAAAACGGATATTTACTAATAGATTTCAAATAGCATTTGCTTCAGCTTGTTAAAAATAGGATTTCATAGAATTACATTTTCAACAAAGGAAAGGAACAAAACAACACTTGCAGTATGGCATCCATCACACTGCAAGGTTTCAATACCCATATTTGAATTGGGCACCCAAAAAACACTGTTTTACTTACATTATCTCTATCATAAGATTTCTCCTCACCTTCAACCAGTTTCCGGAGGCCTTTTCTGTAAGATGCTCTGTCAACGCAGGCTCTGATGGCATTCTAAATGAGGAAGCCCAGTGCCCATCCACAGTCCACAGTGTCAGAGGCAAGAGTGCCAGCTGACATGAGAGCAAAGTAGGGAAGATAGGTAAATGCTATTTACTGATACTTGAAAAAATGAACATTTAAGCCTTGGAATGTAAGGGAACTTCAAGGGCATTTTTTTTATTTCCCCTAGAGTTCAGCTTTAAAAACTTTGGGAATTTAACGTAAAGGTACAAAAGTACATTTACAAATGCAAAGCAGGAAGTGTGTAATCAGATATATCACTTCATATATCATCCCACTAATTAAATAATAGGTTATATAAATTATTTCAAAGCAAAAGCTTTATTTAGCCAGATCTCTCTCTTTACCAGTATGTATTGATATTTTTGCTTTTAAACTGTCTGCTTATACCTAATAAAAAGTCAGATGAAAGCAATAAGAAAATGTCCAGCTATTGGTGTTGTAATATGGAGGCTTTTTCTGATCAATTACGAAAGAGGAAACAACTTGCTTCTATCTTTTTTGTGTTTGTTGGAGAAGAATGTACCCAAAATATCTTCCAAAAGCCTAAGCTTTGTAAAGCAAACCTCTCTCACTTTCCATAGAATAAACCAGTTGCGTTGCGTTAAAAGCTGCCTATTGATTTGTGCTTGGACTGAAAGCTTTGCTCTGATGTAAATGAAAATGTGTCAAGAGTCAATATTGATTTTTTTTTTCAAACATGACTGGCCCATGGGAAATACTGCTGACCATTGTAGCAGTGCTTGTCAGTGAATGAAATAAGACTTTTTCCACGAGGCTACACATGTCCAGACATGAACTTTTCCTCCATGACTTTTTCCCTCCTCCTCTACTGAGAAAGTATGCAGCATAATTAATCCTCTGTCAGGGATGCAGAGCAAGTGGCTAACATCCATCTTTGCAAACCTTCACACCAGCCATTATCAGGAGCAAGGTTTTAGAATATTGTAAAGGATGCATGCTCTGTTTTTTTTTTGTTAGACAGTATTTTATTTTGGTTTTACTCCAGTCAAATAGAATAGGTTTAGCTTGTAGGAGCAGGAACACAATACCATGTGATAATATCTCCCAGTCTCCTAGGAATAGACAAGTTAAGAGCCATAATATCCTAATCCGTCTGAGTTTGACCAGTTTTTAAGCATCCTTAGACATTAGGAATAGTGGTTGAGAAAATTCTATTGAGATGGTTTTAGACCTGCCTGCCTGCCTACCTTGTATTCACTGTACTGGACTTATGCTGATCTGTGTTGGCCTATATGACACTTGTAACACTAAGGCTACCTACACACACATTCTCATCCGATTATCCCTTCAGGGCTAGTATCGGACAATAATCTGACATGTATATAGTGGTTGATTGATGTCGTTAATGGATCTGTCCTGGCGGATCCACGAATGACGGGCAACAAATAACAAATAAGTGTGGAGAGTGCACTCCATAGAGCAAAACAGCACTAGTTCATGCATCTTTGAGTATTTTGTCATTGGAAAGGTTTGTGAAAGATCCTTTCCACTGACAAAAGTTTTATGCGTGTATGTAGCCTAACATATGAATGCTGTAAGAGTTTTTCTCTTTTTTTGCAAAAATCAAAATACAAGTTTACATAGATAAAATCTTAACATTTCAAAACATAAGGAAAATAATTTCCATATAAAGACATCAGTAATCCAGAACAGCTAAGAAAGTGCATTTGCAACAAAGATGAGTATTAAACAAATGTACAGCTGGTTTGACTAGTCATACAAAAATATCCTCATATAGAAAAATTACAAATATATTCTAAATATTATAAATATAAATATATATATTTATATATAAATAAATATTATATATATAAAACCAAAACAAAGGGGAAGGGGTGGGAGGAGGATGTGGGGCAATACAGTGATAATAGCTCTGAATTATGAAAAATCTGCAATAATTTAGTATATCAGCATATACAAATTCCTTGTGATAATTAGCTAGAACCAAACTGGCTGCTGAACATAATATCATGTTTAATAGACAAGTAAAGACCTTCTGATCATTGTTTGAATGAGAATTTTTTCTAGAGAAAGGGTAAAATTGGCTCTGTGTGCAAATATAAGTGTCACTCATAAGTGTCTATTATTTCAGTCTAATACCAATGCATTATACGATCTATTTTGCAACCCCTGTTTTTTTTAGTCCATGTACAGCAATACATAAAGCAAATTACCATTCATGAACATGAACGACTAAAGAAACATAGGAATACCTGTTCTGTTTTATTTTCATTTTGTTTTTTTGTTGCTGCAACTTTACCTCAATTTTTGTACTAAATGGTTTAATTTAATTCTGCTTTCCTGACTATTTAGGAAAAGGTAATAAATAATATGTCCTATTAAAATGAACCAATAGTCAGCTAAATTAAAATGTATAAAAAGGACCAGTGGCAAGCATCAATGTGTCTTTTATTGTCTATATTATCAAAATGATCTTCTGTGTACATTTTGATCTAAGTTGCACCTTGTTCCTAAAGGCTAGGAGAGCTTTTGTCTATTCCCCTCTATTCTTGTTTGAGTGACTACTCAACATGCCTTCTTTCACTCTTATTCCTAGAGGCAGCAGAACAGGTAGAGAGGGGATGCATACACTTAAAAAAAACCTGACAGATTTGATAACCTTACCCCGCCCTACCTTATCCTAAATTGAAAGAAAACAAATTGTGGCTATAAATGCATCATAATCCAAGATTGTGGGTGATAAAGGGTGGCATAAATAATTTAGAACTTTTTAAATTGAATATGAAGTTAGCAAATGTTACACCATTTGCTGTTGATTAAACAAAACTTTGTGATAGCTGTAAAATGGTAAAATCAAACCATAGTTTGCCACTAGGCTGGGAAATGCCTGAATCAAACTCATTTTAAAGGGAAAGATTCATAACGGATATTGGAAATAGTGATCTAAGGGAGGCTGAAAATTGTGCGATTTCAGATATATTTTCCATAACTATAACTTTTCAAATACCTAATCTCAGCAAAGAAATAACTGCAGAATCTGTGCTAGAATAAAAAATACATTGTATTTAGGGAAATGGTACTGATTTATTCACATATAAAAAGGAATTATGATGCTGTGTAATTCTGAAATGTGTTGTTGTCTCTAGTTTTGGGGACAGGGTCTCTTTATTGTATCCTGCTCATGATGGAGGCTATATTAAACTTGCAATATAAAGCAGCAGTTCTTCCATCTGCCTTAGAGGAAAATGCATTAGGAGGTGTCATTAATATTTAAGTATACTTGTACTGCTTCCTAATTGCATTTTCCTGAACAAAATGTCCACATTTACTAAAAAGAGTCTTTCAAACAAGCCAGAAAAAGAATTGGCTAAACAGAAGAAAAAAAGAATGATTATGTAAATTTCCAATTTTAGCTGCCATTGACAAATTACATTTATGTATATTTATTTACCTTATTTAAAAGATAATTGATCTGTTGAATGTAATTAGGAGAACAGGGGTGCTTGACAATGACGGGATTATACAAGAGCATTAGGAAGCACAAACACCTTTTAAAAGTGTTGTAACTTGCATTGCTTGCTTAAGTATTAGGAAAGCGAGTGGATGGAGCATGGAAACCTATTTAAAATTTGAATTGATTGCTAAATATTTTCATCCCTGTGGACTGCCAATTAAATCAAGATAGCTAGTGGCAAAAGTGGCCTTTATATACCAGTGCCTCAAAATTAAATTACAGAGGGTATGTGCTGTCAAAATTGTAGCAGTCACACATGTCTAACATGGAGGCTTTTGTGGAGGCCTGGGCCAACGGGAGCATAGCCATACATCAACATTTGTTGATGTTTCATATATATTTCCAGATGCACTGCTTTTAAAACCCACCCTATCTAATAAATCAACCATATTTTTGCTGTGTTTTCCTGGCAAGTGTAGGAACTGTGTTCCTTCCTTCTGCTGTAAAAGTAGTTTAACCATATTTTTTAAACATTGAATAGTTAGAGGAGATGCACTTGGTGGCTTGGGGAATAAAGAGGAACAGTGACTGGAAAGCCAAGTCAGTAATAGTAGATACCCATGTCCAGAAAATTTCACTAATGAAGATATAATATAGCTCAGTAATCAGATAAAAGGGAATTAATATATGACTCTGTAACCCTGTCACTAAAATCCCATACAATATTTATTCTGGCAATATTATTATTAAATAATTCATACATTTTTCAGCCTTTACTGAACTAATACCTGGTCGTCTTGCCATGAAAGTTCTTGTGCAGCCATTCCTGCTAGTGCAGGCAGTAGGGTTTCCTATGGAAACCACAAGATTTCAACAGACATTACACAGGTATAAAGAGAAATAAGAGGACTGAAGGTGTAGATGGTGAGGGGCCAGGGAACTAGAGCTGCACATGAATAGAGGTGTAAAATGAGGTCAGCAAGGTGCAATACCAGTTGTATATATGCATGCTTTCTCATTGTGTCACTACAGTACTGGCTGGGTCTTGTGCTTTTGTTTCCATGAGTATTGTACTGGTTTTGTCACATATTTCTGGTTGCATTAGTACAGTACAGATTATGTCTCTTTGGATGTTGCTTTTTGATGTGCCAGTATGATACTAATTGTTGCTAAGCATGTTTCTGCTTACATACATCGGTATGGCAATGATTGTGTCTCTGTGAACATGTTTCTGGCTATGTCAACGCGATACCTATTTTTTCTCACTTGGCTTTTTGGTCTCTTGTCTTTAGCCCTGTATGCTTCTGTTCAGAACCTAAGCATTGCTTTATGGTCTTTCCCCATACTCAGAAGGTCACGGAAGGTGTCTGGAAACAGAGAAGAGTTGTGTTATTAGACATGTTTAAATACCAGCTTTTAGTAGCAAGAATCTTAGTGATTATCTTGGTTAATTGCCTGTTAAACAAAAACAGCACAAAAATCAATCAAGAAAGAGCATGCAACAATGAAAATAGTGGTAAAACGCAAAGTCAGTTCAATTGGGCTTGATTTACCAAAGGTGAAGAATGTTTACTTAGCCCAGTACAGCTGGACTTATTACAAACCAAATCAGTCCTAAAATCTTTAAGCTTTAAAATAAGTCCTAAACAGTTTTGTTATTATTTTTTTGGTGAGAATACCCTACTTATGGTTTTAGAGGGTAAAAACTGATGAAAAAGTAACATTTTATAGCACTTACCAGTCAGTCTCCAGAGTTTGGATGCATACATTTTTCAGCTGTGTTTCAGCACATTTTATTTGTGTGGTTATTGAGCATGAAATTATATATCGGACACACTACTGAATTGGCTGTGTCGGATCGGAAATATAATAAATTCACGCAAACAAATCATTAGTGACAGAAATGAAAGAATCGATTCTGACATATATCCTAAAAGATGATGAGTGCTTTGTGAAAGAGAAGTGCTATGGACTGGAATCGAGTGTGAGAATATAGATGTGTCAAGTGTTTGCAAACATTCTCTTTTCTGTATAAAACAGAGACAAGTATTTTATTCACAATCATTAAAACCATGAAGTCGGCTTCAGTTATCGTCTTCATTTGTTTTTGATTTTCAGTTGTTGGTTTCATTAGACAAATACATAATTTTGATGAATCACTGACAGGTCTTTATTTATTACAGAATAAAACATTGCCTAATGTTAATTAAAATGTGCTAGTATGTTGAAGATGTAATTGTGAAATTACATTGGATGTCTTTTTATGACTGTAATATTTTAAACAAAGCTGCTGTATTTCTTACAGGGCAAAAAAGCAGTTTTTTAACTAAAATAAAGCAGCACAGCACTACCTATGGGTTTGGAATGAGACTCAAAATGCATGCATAGGAATTGAATTAGATTGAACACACTAAAATGAGTGCATAAACACAATTAAAGTTTATAACAAAAAAGGAAAAAAAACACTTTTACATGTTTCTACACGCAAATAAAAACAATTATTTTAATGAGCATTTGGCTAAACATTTAACTTATATTTAAAAAGAACTGTTTTAAAACTCATCTCCAAATAGTGGAGTAAAAAATCCCCACAAAGCTTAAAGTTAAAAAAAGAACTCTGCTTAAGTTCTACCAAACTGAACAACTTAGCACAATTAGAAGAACGTAAATAACCTTGCTTGATAAAGTCCTGTGCCCACTTGCTGCAATAACAGACACCTGACTATGGGCAATCACATTGCAGCACAAACATATAGACAATCCAATCCTGAAGCAACTTCTAAAATATTCCTTATATTTCCAAAAATGTATGTCCCCATATTCCCAATTAACAATCATAGTACCATTTATCCTTTCTTCCGGGTCCTTTGGATTCTAAACCTTGCTGAAGACCATGCAGTATCTGAACACCCCTTTGGTGTATTTTTGACACAATTACCTATCCTTTGTATTATTACTGTATCATAACTGTATGCAACTTACCTGTCTGATGTGTTCGATTTAATAAAACAATACATGAAAAAACAGCTCTAGCCACAATACGCCATTGTGATCCCTTGCAGACTCACACAAATGCACTTTGTTGTTTATTTTATTGAATTCACTAGATTTAGCAGAATCCTTGGTGTGCAATTAATGTGAGTCTTTTGGGTGGAGAGGGGCAAGTGAAGCCAGACTACAAAAGACAGAACTACACATGAGTGTATTTTCCTTGAGAAAAGGGGTGTCTTTACTTATTAAGAAAGGTAAGGGATCTATAAGTGACAAGGAGAGTCCATAGGCCTGATTAAAGCTCTCCAAGGCTGTAGAGGATACACTTTTATCAGTGAACTTGGGTGATCGAGCAAACCTGGAAAAGATTTATTCAAAGTCATTTACTATTTGTTAGCAAATGTTTTTAAACCTGAACCAAATCCATTTCTTTTTTTTTTTTCTAAACATTCTTTATTTTCAAAATTTTCAGGGTTAACATATTGACATTGATAAAACAGGGAAAAGAGAGGGAAGGATATACATGAAGAAGGAAAACTTGTAAAGTAACATACCATCACAAAGATTGCATCACATAGTCCAATAAAGAGTCAGTGGTTAAATAAAAGACAACATCAGTATTGGTAACAGAAGGTCTGCACATATATTGACCAAAGAGTCGAGTAGTATATAAAAGCATAAACATAATATGGTAATATCACATACGTGTATGCAGAAAGGGCCAGGTCCAGGTGGCACTTAAACTCTGGTGTATCCTTATACTATGTCCAGCTACCCCACATAGCATTGAATTTATCTTGGGTTCCCCGAATACCAGCCATGAGATCTTCCATCATCATGATGTCATTCACCTTGTGTAGCCAGAAAACTACATTTGGGGTGACCGTCGATTTCCAAAAAAGGGGAATACAAGATTTGGTATAATATGTGTTGTAACTCTTTTAATAAGGGCATCCCAAAACGGACACAATAATGGGCTGGACTAGAAAATTTGCAGCATACTGCCCTTCGCCTGGTCACGGCGCCAGCACCTGTCAGTTACCTTGGGAAAGAAGCTGTGTAACTTCTCCGGAGTCCTGTACCAGCGAGGCAATAATTTAAAATGAACCAAGGTAAGTATCTTGGCTTTTTGTTCAGCATCTATAGAGTACCCTAGTTCTCCCTCCCATGCTTGGAGGTAGGTAGGTGAAAAATTTTCAGGGGCAGAATTGAGCTCAGAGTATAACAGAGAGAGGGAGTGTTGAGTCGAGCCACACCCAGCACATACCAGCTCAAACAACGTTTTTGTGCAAATGTTCCTATACTCTGAAGGAAGGGATTTAGGGAAGTGTAGATGCTGTAGTGATCTCCAGAGATCCAGTTTGTACATGGAAGAGTCAGCCATCAACATCTCCTGTGTTACCCATTGACCCTGATGTACAAAATGCTCCACCCACTGCACCCCCTGCTCTCGCAGCCCGCAACATTGCCTGTCCTCAATCCTGGGGGGAAAGATGGTGACAATTTTAATTGAAACAAGGGTTTCTGACATGCCTTCCACGTGGAAAAAATTAATAGATGGGCTCTTAAGCCAGGTTTTGGTAATGTAAACAGCCACAGGATAGCCGTGGGAGGAGTGGAAGTAAAATTTTGTTCAACTCCCACTCCATCCCTGGCATATCTAAACCAATCCAAGACCCGAACCATATCAGAAGCCATGTAGTACAGTGAGAGGTTAGCCCTAAATAGTAAGCATCTACTGAGGTGGTGGCCCTTTTTGCCCCAGATAAACCAAAATATCTTGGAATGCAAGGATTTAAAATATGAGGTAGGTAAAAAAATCATTTTAGTGACCTGTATGCGGCCAAACAATGAAAGGGTTAAGGAGGACCATCTTTGGAGATCTTTTGTGATGGTGGCAAGTAACTGGGAAAATTTATTTGTAGAGCTGCAATAAATCCATGGGGAGCAGGGTACCCAAATACCTAATCACCGTTTTATCCCATTTGAAAGAAAAGGAGGGCATGAGCTAGGCACAGCGAGCCTGGGACAGGGAGATGATGAAGCCCTTCAAAATATGCAGAAAGAAAGGGGACTTAATTGGCACATAAAATCAAATAACAAAAACTTTATTTAGAAAATATTAAAACACCAATAAAAGATTATGCCTCGACGCATTTCACCGTCAATGCCGCTTCATCAGGATAATAACGTTGAGAGATCTGCAATTGAATAAATACATTATATTATACAATACCTATTGTATAATTACTTGATGGCAATTTTTAGGCCCACTGTAAACTATACTTTACTAAACGTACTGATTTCTGTTGGAGCAATACTAAGCCATTAAGGAATTAAGTTAGACACTGCTGACTTAAATTGTCATTGGCCACCTAAATAAGATGTTGTGCCTCAAAGAAGTGCTAAAGAACATGGTAGAAGTGGCAATGGATCTGTATAAGAAAGCATGAACCTCCCTGAAGCTAGAGCAGGCTAAGTAGTAATTCTGTCATGTGTGTATACCTGTGCTGTGAATCTTTCTCTGTTTGGCAAGGCATTCACCTAAGTGCAACTACTATGTACATTTTAGACAGAAATATTGAAACCTGGATCACCTAGGATGACAATTCCTAATATTGGAGCCAAACGGCTTCCTCTTTTTTAAAGGAACAGATAAAGGATTTAGAATTTTTATGCAAAATGGAACACCTTATTAAATTAGGAGACAAATCAATTTTAAAAAAGTTTGGTTCACTTGGATCAAGTTTAAGAAAATTGGTAATTATAGAGAACTGTTCAAGGAGTAGTTTAAATATTGTAGGTAAGGTAGTAAAAGGAAGAGACATATTAAAATGTGAAAGGAAATTGGCCTTGATTTTAGAAACAAGAGTTGCACTAGGGAGTACGCACTAGCAAATTAGAGAAGTTATGGTGAAGCTTAGGAAATAACCAACAAGGGAGAAGTTAGCATGTAATTTGGTAGCAATTGAATGTAAGTGTGTATGTATTTCTTGTTACTGTAACAGCTGTAAGATATGCAAAAATGTATTTTTTTTTAATAAAACTAGGATTAAAAAAATATGTGTAGTTTTCTCCTATGTGTAGTTTTAAATGCATTTCTACATATTTCTATTATATAAATTTGGTAAACTGCATTTTCAGATGCGCAGAGGCTGCATGGTTTTCCATCTGCTACATTATACATTGTCAGTGCCTTCTATATATGAGAATGAAAGAAGCACTTTGATTAACTGATATTAGATACAAAATATCCACTTGTACATTAGTTAGCCCTTGAACTCTAAAAGCAGATTTCCTTAATTTCCATCAGTTATTTAATACTATAATAACGCACAAATGAACATAAAGAGACACTTTGGAAATATTTTACTGTATGATCAAGAGGGGTCTCAGACAGCTATTTGTCATTTTATGTACAAGGGTCTGTGAGTGAGTACTTTGGCATACCATCTGCCAAGATTTTTGGCCTAAGTGTATGTGGCCTTCTTTCAGACTGACATAATCTCTTTTCAATTGATCAGAGCTCTAATGCTCAAGTGCATCATTTATCATCTTTCTGTCAGATGTTACCCTCTTGAACAGTTGTTGCACTATGCCTCATCTCCATTAATTCTAAAGTATTTGGAACGGTATTGAGATACTCCCTTTGTGGGAAGTGTGACAGTGCTGATTTTGAAGGCTCTTGGGCATATCATGGCTGCACTTTGTGAAATTTTGCATAAATGAGTAGTAGGCAATGTAAAAAGCTATGATTAAAAACTGAACATTTGTATATTAATTAATAAAATCACTATCGTATTTTTACATGGAGGTATGAGAATTTGACACAAGCCTCCCTTAATTCGATGCATTGGCACACTCAAACTTTAAAGTGGAACTAATCTCATGAAAAAGTAAAAGAAGGAGATAGGAGTTTTTTTCTCTTCTGCCAAAAAATATCTCGCTCTAGCAAACTTTTGTATTGTGACGGTACACTGCAAAAAGCTTCCACAGTGCAGTGTGCACTCTAGGCCCATTCCTTTAACAAAAACTGCAAAGTGATAACCTTTTTAGTGTTCTGCTTTTTTAGTGTCCGGTAACAGGACGGGGAAAGGTTGGTGACCACTCTGCATTGCACAGTTACTTAAAGTGGGATTTATTAAAAATTGATTGATTGTTTGAAAATACATAACAAGAAAGGACTTATAATTTGTTTTGAACTAGACTGAAAGGGAGGGGTCAGAGGTTTCTGATGGTCATTTGTATCATAATATCTACATACTTTGTTTGGTGCTCAAAACAGTAAAGCCTAATACCTTATTTTGACTCCACTTTGAACCTACATATACAGAAAAGCCTTTCAAATATTCTTGTATACCGGATTGATACTTCATTTTATGCTGGCATCCCAAAATGTATTTAGTACATTGACTTTTACCTAATAGAATGTCTATCTGAAGGAATTTATTTGTATCATAAAACAAATGGATTTTGTCTAAGGCTGGCCTGATGCAATAAACGTGACATGACCAGTCTCAGGAAGCAGAAATGCCACAAAGAGTTCTTCTGTTTACGGAATGCAACTGTTATTAAATGGATACATTTTAATCTTTTTGAAAAATCTCTTTGCTGCCAAGAGCCTATTTTTTTATTATGAAGAAAATGGGTATTTTAGTTTCATATTTTATTTTCTGCATCTACAAGTTGCAAAATTATTTTCATTTGCAATGGATAAACATCTAAAGTAATTATCAGTAAGTAACAATAACTGGACAGATAATTGATTTACTAACTGTATACACATTACCAGGTTGATAGACAGTCCTTTGACTTTGAACAGACTTCAAACCATAAACTGAAACCATGAACTATCACAATCCTCTTCCGGTTTTCCGGTTTTTATTCCACTAGATTCCTGTGGTCATTGATGGGTGAAGATGATTGCCAGCAGTCATTGGACGTTACACATACATCAATAGTTGAACGATCATGAATTCTGTGAGACATTGTTAGATTACCATCCACTATATATGAGTACTAAAAGATTGCAGCTGATCCTACAAAAGCACATATATTATTACACAGTATTTATATAGCACCATCATATTACGCAGCGCTGTACAAAGTCCATAGTCATGTCACTAGCTGTCCCTCAAAGGAGCTCACAATCTAATGTCCGTACTTTAGTCATATGTTATTAATGTAGTCTAAGGTCAATTTAGGGGGAAGCCAATTAACCTAACTGCATGTGTTTGGGATGTGGGAGGAAACTGGAGTACCCGGAGGTAACCCACGCAGACACGGGGAGAACCTGCAAACTCCATGCAGATAGTGTCCTGGCTGGGATTCGAACCTAGGACCTAGCGCTGCGAAGGCCAGAGTGCTAACCCCTGAGCCACCGTGCTGCAAACCATGGCCTTCTGTGACGTGGCCTTCTGTGACGTGGCCTTCTGTGACGTGGCCTTCTGTGACGTGGCCTTCTTGTTCCTTAAATGATTTGATTAACTGCTGGAGCACCTCCCCACAAAAAAAAGAAAAATCACTGTGTACATTTTAGGTTGTTGTACATTTAATAGCTGACAGAGCAATGAAAACCCTCCTGCCATTTAACCATCAAAATAATTTGCCATTAGACCAATAACTATCAAAAGCATCAAATTTACTTGTAAAAGTACAATTTTTCAGACCCCAATTCATTTTTCAGGGCTTTCTGCCCACTTTCTGTACTCCACAACATGCACAGAAATGAACATCATTAGGTTTTCCTAGCAGGGGGTCAATATCATCATCATTCAGTAAAAATAACACAAATTTAACCTTTCATCAAAGGTACTAGACCTGTGAACCTATACTTTGGGAGACCCCTTTGCCTCTCCCAGCATACAGGCTAAACACAGCCTGTCCACCTGAGCCACCTTTATGACTAGCCAGGGTCATCCTAGCCACCCTCGAATTCTGGCCTGGAAGAGAGATGGTGTGTGGCCCACCCATTCTTTCTAAGACTCTCCACACCTGGATTACAAATAAACTGCTGCAAATTTGCAGCACCATACTTAATTACAGCCTTATCCAGGCCCTTTAATCTCATTGCCAGGTGAAAATGCTGCCAAACACTCTCTGAATTTGGGCTCAAATGTTGCCAAATACCCCATGTGATTATGGTAATAGCCATCACCCATCTGATGGTTACAATGGCAAAACTTTGGCATACATAACCACTTCTCCTATTCCAGCCTGTTGGCTAAACAATGAGTGAATGTCAGCACATTTATGTAGTTGTTTCTGTATGTATACTAATGTGCACTGCAGTTTAAGTGCATTACTGATACTGTAGTTTCATGTTGAGGGTGATTGCCCTATTGAATGACACTGCAATGCAACACAGATTGTCCATTACTATGTGTGAGGCATATTCTACCTGGCATGGCCGGTCTGCATGGCCTCTTTTTAGTCCTGCAATGTAAACCCTAACTGGAAAGCAAGCCATTTCTTTAAAAAATCCCTGATTTTAAATCCCAAGAGTCAATGACGCAAGTTTTGTGGATTCCTTTTCTACTTCCATAATCCATATTTAGTGGCCTTCAGTGGCCATTGTCAAGCCCAGTAGACCTGGAAGATTATCCACCAGGGAATGTTTCGGGGAATGTCAGAAACACTGCTTTTTAAATAAAATTGTCACAGAGGGACGATGGGAAGGAAAGAAGAAAATATGCCCCTAAAGAAGAATTGTATTTTAAAATCAGAGACTGCTGGGGGCTATGAGAGAAGGAGTAAAGAGCACTTATAAAGAGAGGGTATGAAAACCCATTTACTGGCATCTTAAAAGGAATTAGAGAAAGTCCTTCAATAAAAGCATCTACTTTTTATCTGGTACTTAACATTAGAACAGGGAAACAAACTGTGTTAGCATTCATTTTATTAGATTTAGATTAAAACAGAATAGTGAATATGTTGCACAATTGTAGCTGATCTTTAGTTAGAGCTGACTTTTATAAATGCTCAAGGTAGGAAAAACAAAAACCTTGTAATCAGCTACTGCAGCTGTAATGGCTTTCATTTCTGTGCAATTTAACACATGCTCAAAATAAATGGAAATTATTCTGCAAATATTGTGCCAGAGGATGACTGCGACATATGATAAATATTTTATACACAGAATCAAAAGAAGGATGTGCTCTACACATGGTATTTAGGGAGATTTGCTCGGAGTAAATCTTAGAGCATTCCCTATGCTAATGTAATGAATAAGATTAGCACAGATATATCAATGAGACGGTATTTAAATGGGATTTTTGGATTCATTGTCTGCATATGGCACACTATCTCTAGAAACACAATCTGTTCTGGCTGTGTATGTTTATGGATCAAGTATGCAGCTGATGGCATAATTATAGAGATTCTGTTTTTTCTTTTTCTATACTAGCCAATAATAAGTTGGCCTATTCACAGTCTTAAAGTGGAAGCCAAGCAGATTTTATTTTAGTTTTAGATAGATTGGGGAAGAGTTAAAACATTTTTTGCTTGCTGCCTACATCCTTACTAGGTGATTTCTCATCACTATCCAATCCTAGTGTAACCTGTCTCAATCTGGGACTTGGAAAGAAATAGGAAATACAATGTCACCTATAACACAGAGATTACCCTTGCAGTTATAGCAGATGCTATGTGGACGAAGGAAAAGGGGGGCCCATAAAGACTCATCATTACAACAACCAGTAATGATGCATCGGACCCAATCAAAATATCAAATAGTACTGTTACAATTTTGATCAGGTCCGCTGGTACTGGTTGCTATTTGCCTACTGTTTGTCTGTTGACCACCTTGAGTTATATAAACTGACCCCTTATGTAATAGCTATGCTCGTCATCTAAAAGTGCAAGCAGAGTGGTCACCCTCCAGACTACCTACCTTTTTTGTGGTTCTCCATGCCTTATTCACCTGGATTCAGTACAGATAAAGATTCTAGAAAAGGAATAATGGCCCCTGGCATTATATAGCTTCACCCAGGGACGACTTGCTGGTGGTGCTGGGAAAGGATGTGTGTAAAGGATTGTGATAGATAATCATCTGCTGAGGTGTGTGATTTCTACTTTCCTGGGGGAGAAGATTTTTTCTCGCTTTTTATTCACTTTTCCTATGGGAATTAGCAGTATAAAGCTAACAGAATTTATTGCATACCTATGTTATCTATCTAAATTGTAGCCTTTCTTCTCCAGCCTTACTTTCCCTAGCCCACCTCTTCCATTCATTGGATTTTAGTATTTTCAATCATAAAAGCTTATCGTCACATGTGCAAAGTGCCATGATGTTTTCTGTAAGCTTTGCACAGACTGGAAGGCTAGAGGGCTACCAAATCACTGCTAGGATGGGAAGCCAGGTAAGCTGAGCTGCTAAGCAAATGACTTGAATTACTTTAGTGCTTCTCTTTCTTTTTCTTCTCAGTACCTGTAGCTACAATGGTCAATAAGTGCACACTTGAAAGCTAATTTAACATTTGTTAATATGTGAACACCTAAACATCCATAGCATTAAAGTTTTCATGTTGTTAACAAACAGCAAAAAATCTGTGAAGCAAACTATCACTGACATTTGTTGCTGCTTGTACTGTGATGTTATCCATTCTTAAAGATCACAACAGAGAAACATCTACAATTTAATTACATTATTAGGTGGCCATACTGCCAGGTTTCTGCTCTCTTTCTTCTGTTTCCACTGTTTGTTCATAACACATAAATACTTTAGTCTATGTTCAGATCGGTTGGTTTTCCATACAGTTACCATTTCTGAGCACCTTGCGGTGAAATATGGGTGCCCAGGAAAGGCTACTACAGGTGGTTTTTACAGGCATTTCTGGGCTTTTTTTTAATTCTTAGTATTTTATGAGCATTTTTCAAGCATTGTGTTTGTTTTAAACAGGAAATGGAGATATATGAGAAAATGTGCTATTTGCATTCGTAACTGCTTTTTTTAGTGTTTCTGTTCAAGAACAGCATTTTCATTAAAGTGTGTGGAAATGGCTTAGCAGGTACCAGACCTAAAAGCTGCATAGAGCTTTTCAGTGCAGTGAGAAAACTGCTACCATAGCCAGGCCATTCTCATCCAATTCACTGTTTTATAAGGGTCATGGCAGTGCTTTCATGTGCACAAAGTCATTCCGAGCACCACCCAAATTTGCATAGTCCAGACACAGGTTCCCTTTACGTATGAAGCTCAAACAACATAAGGAAAGCAGAATAAGTGGAAATATTTATCCTTCATAGGCAAGGTAGTACATTTTAATTTATAATATATATTCAAATTCTTGCATAATTTTTAAAAAAACTAGTCATCTGGAACTTAACACTGTGCAATAGTTCTATGTATTAGCAAGGGACACGGGACCCTTTCCTATATTTACTCTATGTCTTCTCCAATTCACCTCTGTAGTTAGCAGATGTTGTCACATACATGCAGGGCAAATTAGTGCTGCAGCCCAGTTTGGATAGTGTATTAGTTACAACGTTGTTGCGGTCCACTGATCTGAAACTATTTCTGCAAGGATATGAGCTAATTTGCCTTGTGCGCAGAAAGTATTAGAAAATTCCCATTAAAGTGTAAAACCTTCTGATACATACATTCCAATATCAAAGCTGACTGAATTGTATTTGACTTAGCAAAACTAACACACTGACATGAGTAATATTTTATGTTCAGAATTTTTATAGTTATTTCTAATATTATCCTTCTGAAAATGGTAATTGGCTGGGTGACTCTTCACCAGTTTAAGCCATCAACCCAAGTCAATCATAATTGAGCTCACAGTTCCTGATCTACAAATGTGTCAGTGACTTAAAGAAGTAATAAAATAATTAAATTAGCAATGCAGCCAGAAAACTGGTAAGGGAATTTCTAAAATGGCTGCCTCCTTACCTGCAGACTACAGGTGTCATTTTATCATTTCTTTTTTAATACATGCCAGAAAGCCAGCAATTGCAGCAAGACACCCGTAACACTAATATTACAGTACAAAGTTTGTTGAGCATAATATACATACATATAGTACCTTCAATATAATGGTAAAATTGAAGTTTAATTTGCTTTTTGTTTGCCACCCCTAGTTTCTCCAAAGAACTTTTTTTTGTTTTGATTACATACAATAATTTATACCCAGTGACATTATCACTGAGTCTTTGTGCCTCTCTATGCAATGCAGGCAGATCATAGTTGGTGGAAGGCACCACCATGCTGCTGTACATATTTCTGACTCTTTCTGATTCATTGCAGCTTCTAAAGCACACTGTGAAAAGATTACAGTATGCTATGAAATCAGAATAAGCAATTTTAGTACAAGTAAAGAGCCTTTACAACTGAGCAAAACTAAAGGTGAGGCTGAAGTTCAGCTTTATTGATAATAGTTTATATAAAAGGCATTAAGTTTTTGGTAAGCCATGAGTCTGATATACATACAGCCAATATGTTGAATGAGTATATGAAGAATAGAAGAATAGGGAGTGTAGGGTAAAAAACTAAAGTAAGAAACAGGTGAAAATTGGAGTAAAGGAGGTATCCTCCTCTCTAGACCCTGTGCTTGTGTCCTAAGCTTAGTAGAAAACAAACACAAATTTGGCATGGTACACAGCGTCACCTGCCCTTTGTAGTGTTAAATGCTCATCTGTGGATTTTGCAACCAGTAGAACCAAGCATGTTTCAATGTATTTAATTGTTGGATCTGAGTATCAACTAAGTCCTCCATTTTTATTATACAGTTCACTTTAGAAAACCATTGGTTACAGCAGTCTTTCTCATCCTTCTTACTTGTGAGGAACCCCTAAAATAATTTTCAGGTGTCAGGTAACCCTTGGAATAATTTTTGGTGGGAAAAATCCTATTTGCATTGGTTACCAGTGTGAAGGTCTCTCAAACATCAGCAGTCAAAAAGCTACCTTTAAAGACAGCTGTAAAGGTCTTTAGTTTTGTAAACCTGGCTTTGCTAGGTAAGTGTTGCCCCCTACAGAATTATAGGGGTATCATCATCATATGAAAGGTCAATCAGCCACTGCTCAAGGAACTGCTCAAGGCTCATTGGCAACTTCTGGAGCAACCCTAGGGCTCCACAGAAGAGGAGAATGGCTGGATTTCAGTATCAGTTTCAGTATTTGAGAGAACTGTTTACATACCCTTGGCAAACCCTATTTAATGTACAGTGCTGCGTAATATATTGGCGCTAAGTAAATCCTGTTTATTAATAATAATATTAATGCAGGTGCAAGGTAGCATAGTGGAGAATTCCAATATCTCTCCTTCAACATGTCACTGTTATCAAGGAGGAACAGTTTATGTTTAGTATATAGGTGTCATTTACCTCCTATTGGCACTGAAATAATTAAATTGCACTATAGCTTTATGAGGACATGAAATCAGAATGAATTGAGATTTAAATTGACATTTAGTGCAGGTTTTTCTACTCTTGGTAACAAAAAGATATTCCCTGGTACATTTACCTACCTACCATGAGCATACCATTGGCTCATGCTTTAAATCTCTTAGTAAACATTTCTAAATCCAATAAAGAATTCAGTATAGTGAATTATTTGTGAATTTTAGGGAATATCTAAATAATGAATTTTTAGCTTGTGTATGATTTGGAGCGTGTAATACATAAAAGTGCTCATCTAGTGACATCTGCTGGTAAGTTTTAAAACTACTCATCACTTAACAACACATTCTAAATATTGGTAAACACAATGCTAAACTTATTTTAGAGAAATAAGTTGGCATTGTAAAGGATTTTGTTTATATCTGTTAATGCTTGAAAACATTTAGTCATTTACCCTAAATCACCAGTACTGATTTACAAATACTGGAGCAAATAAAATTAATTCTGCTTTATAATAAAAAGTTGATGACAAACATACCAAACAATGAATCTGAGTTTACCAACACTTTAGGTGCTTCTCATAAGCTAAACACTTTGTCTTTGTCAAGGTTAAACAGTCCTTATACCTGGAGGCTCTTAAATAAAGAATTTGTAGAACTTTTTGATACCGTATCACTGTATAATTGTGTAATAAGTACACAAAGGATGGCAAGATTCAAATAGGAACCCAAACAACCCATGGATTTTGACAATTTTTGTTTGACCTCAAATTCAGCTTTAAAGGAAACGTGTATTTGAAGAAATACTTAGGTTGCAATAAGTGACCTCTTGAAAGGCTAGTGGTTATCATTATGATTTTGTAGCTACATGGCTTTCTAAACTGCTGACTTATGTATGCAAATCCGGATTTCTAAAAATATTTAAACCTCAAAAAACAATTCTGTGTTTCCTATATTGAAAAATGAAGGTTTTGCTTAAGATACGATAAATCAAGACATCTGTATATACATCTAACCGAATTTAAAGTATTTTCCAAAATTACCTGAGCAGTTCAGTTCATTATTCAGTGGATATTTTTCTTTTTTCTTCTTATGTAACTCTCACAGAAAACAATGTTCCTGTCACTTGACTCACATCTTTTTTTCCAAGCTAGGTTTGTTTTCTTCATCAAACAGGGTCCGTGAAAACCAGCATCTGAAATAACAAGAATATGCTCAATGGAAGCATTCATATATTTTTATCAGTTAACGGTTGTTATACTAATTAAGGAGTGTAACAAGTAACAGATAAATTCTTTGTCTTTCACTTGCCATTTTCTAAAATATTAAAATCCAATCGGAGTGTGACGTGTGTTTGTGCACATACTTATAATTATCAAAGTTATTTTTAGAGGAAAAGGGGTACCATAAGACAAAAAAAAAAAAAAGAGAGAAAGAGGGTTTTTTTGGCATACAAACAATAAACATATATTGATCAAATTAAGGTAGACACCACGTAAGGCTCAACAGAGATCAGCTGCAGTATGGTAACAGGTTAACAGTTCAAAATCGAAATATTTAACACAATTACATGGATGAGCGTGGTAGGATGAACACAATTATCTCTAACTAAATGCATTTCACCAATATGGCTTCATCAGGGCATTGGTACAAATGTATTGGTGTTTTCTACCGAGTGGTGATGAGCTCACTTTTTTTTCACCTTTATACCACCTGGCCTGTGTTAACCTTGACTGTGCTTAAATAAAAAGTGCCTAATGAATAACCCTTTAGGATTTCCTCAATTTCATATAAAAAAAACACATACCAGTTCATAATATCTTTTCCTGCGACCTGCACTTTGAGCCCATCACGACTTGGTAGAAGACACCAATACGTCTCTACTGTTCCCCTGATGAAGCCATATTGGCGAAACGCATCAGGACAGAGATAATTGTGTTAAACCTACCATGCTCATCAATGTAATTCTGTTTTATAATTCTATTTTGAACTGTTAACCTGTCACCATAGTACAGTTGATCTCTGTTGAGCTAGAAGTCACCTTGCATGATGTCCACCTCAATTTATTCAAAAAATGTTTACTGTTTGCATGCAAAAAAAACATTCTTTTTCTGGCTTTTTCTTCTTTGTTGCTCTTTTTTCCCCCAATGTGGTTCACTGGTATGATTCTCTCTGCAAAAAAGTTTTTCTATCTATTTCTGTTCTAGGACAACTGTAACATTTCAGGTTTACCCACACTCTCTGTTCTGGTGACAATGATGATCAGAATAATCTCTTCATCTATCCAAAAAACATTTGGCTGTGACATTCTTATAATAAAAGGGTTTAGAAACATTTCACACTTAAATGTAATATCATGTATTAACGTTTTGTTACTGTGTTTAGATATTTATTTATTTTAAAATGTACAACTGTAATGACATGGCTTTATTTTTTAAAGGGTGGATTTCGTTCTCCAGAAGTGTCATGATTATGCAAACATTTTTTTTTCAAGTGGATCTTAATCACTTGTAGCAAAGGATTGATTGACTGTGTGTTAATAAACATTAGCTTGTACATTGCCACTTGCTGATGCTGATGAGTGGTTTGTGTGTGCTGCTCTTCACAGACACAAAACGTCCTGAAGATTGATGGAGGGCCATGCTATTCAAACAGCAGGCGTTGCTGAGACAGAAGCTCTTTGTACTAGGAAGCCTTGCTGTTGGAAGTCTCCTTTATCTAGTTGCCAGAGTTGGGAGCTTGGATAGGTGAGTACCATTTTTACAGATTGTTAGAATAGAGAACATTCTAGCATTTATTGTATTTGTCTAAAGCAGGTATGGCCATTGATATTCATTTAACAGCTCTCATAATTATGTTTAACTGGGAAAAACAAAATGCCTGCATTAGAATGCATGTCATGAAAAGGTTGGAATTTCTAGTTCATAGATTCATCAATGTGTGAAATGCAAACTGTTTTTCCCACTGAGAATCTATAATAGCTACATATTATACAAATAGTATACACAGAAAGAGTTTCTGTTAAGTGAATGTAATAAACTGCCCAAGATATATTTACTTCTGTCTGTGGATAGTCGGGCGTATTTGTCTTTACCCTCCAGGATTTGTTTTTGGCTATCGATAGTATGGATATGATTTATCATTTTATTCCCAATTCTCTGTATAAACAATGCAAGCTCAGAGCTCAAGTCCAAAGCATGCATTGAGTTTGTGATTAATATTCTCCAATTGTGGATTTTTTTTTTGCTATTATAAAATGATAAATTAAAAATTAAACTGGTATTGAATAGTAGCGATTAGCAATATTAATTATGACACAAGGTTGGTTTATTTAGTAGAGTTATATCACATAATGTCAAGTCTAAAGTAATATTGTTTTTTCTGAAAAGGAAGAAATGTAATTTGCCATTATAGTCACTATTTCTGTGAGGTTTCTTGCCTGTGTTCTATGTTCCATGTATTGCTTTTAAAGACTGCACAAACTAAATGAACTAATCATATATACTGCTATACTGTAACATTAGTATGTGAACAATGAAACACACTGAGAATGCTTTGGGTAGGTGCTTGATTCCTTCATGTTATTCATTTAGAGTGCTGGTTCATAAAATGTTAAAGTCCAATTGAAATCCCACAATGTTTTTTATCTTTATAGTCTGTCTCTATATGTCTGAAAATATAAGGGAAAATGCTGATTCCTGCCCTTACTCTCCAATGCTTTATGCTGGCAGAGATAGGTAACAGCCAGAACCTTCAGCCCAAGTGTCATCATACGGGCTTGTTTTTCAGGAAAAAGGCAGGATTATTTCTGCCTATTAAGTTGCACAATCATAGACACCCAGGGAGAATCTGCTATAGCTCTGGTGTTTTATATATATATATATATATGTACAGGAATTCAGTGATAGGTTCTACATGGGTGATACACTTTCCCCAATTTTGGCTTTCAATCCCCTTAGATAGGTGGCAGGGCAATGGGAAAGAAGCCTAGGGTAGTATACCAATGCGGGTTGCAGGTTTAATTGAAACTGTACCAGGGTCCTAAACGCTGGGTGGGCCTTTTCACTCCACCCCAGAGCCTGCAAATGAGGAAGACTTAGCCAGACAGGACCTGGTATGCTAGGGGTTAACTGTGCTGGCAGATGGGGCTTTATATTACCAGGGAGTTCTAGGAGATGAGAGTTATGTGACCTAAGTTGATATGAATGCTCAGATGTAGTAACCCACCATTAGAATTTTGGATATAAGAATTTGGAACCATAGTAGAAAGCAGACCTAAGGCAGGAGCTACAATCTGCAAGTTTGGGACTATATTTGTCAGTGTATTTTTTACCAGTTAGGTTTAAGTTTGCTACCCGGAAGCTTGTGTTTTGTTAAAATTCTGCTGAAAAGCAAAATTTTTTTTTTTGCAGTAAAAAAAAGCTATTTTTGCATTTACATTTTTATATTGTTTACCGAGACATCATACAAGCATGTTTTCTTTTTTACATTCCAGGCTACCACCCATTTGCCCAATTGAAGGTCGATTCAGTCCACAAAGTCAGGATGCAGCCACTCTCCGGGCTATGCAGTATAAAAGAGGACTCCTACATGAATTCCGTAAAGGCAATGCAACTAAAGAGCAAATACTCCTCCACAACTTGGTCCAGCAGCTACCAAAAGCAATTATAATCGGTGTGAGAAAAGGAGGAACAAGAGCCCTACTAGAGATGCTTAATCTCCATCCTGCAGTTGTCAAGGCCTCTCAAGAAATTCATTTTTTTGATAATGATGAGAACTACGCAAAGGGTATTGAATGGTACAGAAAAAAGATGCCCTTCTCCCACCCGCACCAAATTACTATTGAAAAAAGCCCTGCATATTTCATCACAGATGAAGTTCCAGAGAGGATTTATAAGATGAACTCATCCATTAAGTTACTAATCATTGTTAGAGAACCAACAACAAGAGCCATTTCTGACTACACACAGGTGTTGGAGGGAAAGGAGAGGAAGAACAAGACTTATTATAAATTTGAAAAAATGGCCATTGATCCCAACACCTGTGAGGTGAACACCAAGTACAAAGCAGTGAGGACCAGTATCTACACCAAGCATTTAGAAAGGTGGCTGAAGTATTTTCCTATTGAACAGTTTCACATTGTTGATGGGGATCGACTGATCACAGAACCGCTGCCTGAACTGCAGCTGGTGGAAAAATTTCTTAACCTACCCCCTAGGATAAGTCAATACAACCTGTATTTTAATGCTACCAGGGGGTTCTACTGCTTGCGTTTTAACATTGTCTTTAATAAGTGCCTGGCAGGTAGCAAGGGACGCATACATCCTGAGGTTGACCCCTCGGTTATTACCAAATTGCACAAATTCTTTCATCCCTTCAATCAGAAGTTTTACCAGATCACTGGCAGGACATTTAACTGGCCCTAATTACTACTGTCTACAACACTATGTGTTGCACAATGCTTTCAGTAAAGTCTATAATAGGACAATTATGCACTTTTCATAGACACATTTATTAGAATATATGTTGTTTTATTTCTTGAATAAATGTAATTTATGTATGTGACCAAATATTTAAAAAAGGGATCAGTTTTTACTGTGAATTAATAAAAAAAAGTACTCTGCCCAAAGTTTTAGCTAAAATCCTAATAAATATTACAAATGGAGACATTTCATTCTAAAGCTTATTAGAATAAAAAAAATAGTTACAACATTACACAATTTACATTCCTAAACCCAGCTATGTTCTCTGTTGACAGCACATTTATATTCGCTACTGACAAATAATGAGCCAGTTTTTTCTCAATGGAGAATGCTGCTTTGTACGAGGGAGTTACTCACTCCCAAATAATGGTCAGGAGTGACAGGTCCCATCCAGAGACAAAATCCTGAAAAGGAAACCAGTGGATTTCCAGTGTAGTTGCCTTTTTCTTGTAAAGGCCTAATAGCACTAGACTATATTTATGATTTTCTGTGGTTTACAGATCACTGGCATTCCGTTAAAGGCTGTCAAAGGTGGCAGATAATGGCACAGCATTGAAGCATATTTTGTTTTTCTTGATTGCCGCCCTAAGAAAAAAATATGGCTACAGTACAGATACAGTAAGAAGGATTCCAGGTTGAACAGAAAGGCTGTGTTCACATGGGCTTCAAAGCAAACCCATGGCACACTTTTCATAAAAACTTGCATATTGTCCTCCCCCTCAAACCATAATTCATAATCGTGTATGCACTTCCATTTTTGTTTGGCATTGCTTCCACAACACACTGACCAGAACATTGCATGCAATCTTAATAAATGAAATTGTGTTACATAGACAGCACTGGCCAAGTGCATTTGGCACTCTTCTACATACAGTTCCCATGTGACAGTCAGCTAACTATCCATAGCAATGGGTTCCATACACTAATAAGTGTTTATAAGTTTTATTTATTGGAAAAGAAGATTAATGGTATGAACTAGTGTGGAAAAGGAGAAATTATGCAACAGCACAAAAAATGAAACAACGTTACTAGGCAAAGAAAGAAGCTGAGCCAAGAGAGCGAGAGCAGCTTTAGGACATAGAGACAACATAGAGCAAGGCCACCTTATAATGGAAAAAGTAAAAGGACCAAAATTGCAGCTATGTCTGAATTTAGGAGTAAAAATAGACATGGGTGGTCCACAACATCTGATATAATTGTTCTTTGGAAAATGGCTACATAACTATTTTAAAAATGCATGTAATGTTTTATAGCAATGTATTAATATATGGTTTAAATCTCACTGTATTTTATTTATGTTGGTAGCCGTTTCAGGTTAAATGCTGGTAACAATGGGCTGTTAGGGACCAATAGAAATTCTTGAGTGCTGTATGTAGTGATAACTCCCCAAGACTAGGGCATGCTAAAAAATGAAAGGCTCTCAATATTGTATTCCAAAAAGAACCCAACATATTTGCTGCTGTCTTTAATGTGAGGGTTTTGAGACCATGATCCTGACCCTGTCTGCACCACCTCTATAGTCTCTGATATGGAAGACATATTGCTGGAGGGGAGCTTGGATATTTCAGACTTCCCTGACTGCTTGTTGCAGGTTTCTGACTTACATGGAGACATTATATAAATACAACAACCGCAGAGCTTGCACTTTAAAGATCAGCAAAGGCAGTTGACATATTTCTACCCTTACCAGTTCACCTTAAACTATAGTGTAATTTTAGTAGATGAACCTTTTTAACAATGATTTTATTATTTAACTGAAAGTAAGCTTTTGACATAACTTTCACATTTTATTTGCTTGTTTTTTTATTGATTATTGTATTTCATACAAGTGTTCCCTCCAGTGGTTATCTTTATATAATGAACTATTATTAGCATCCTAGGAGAGGATACTAATAATAGCTTTATTGGTCTAAAAGCTCTTTATGTGCAACACTCTGATTTTCTTCAATTTATAAAGTGATTAATAAGAGCATTAATTAGGGCATTGGTGTCCAATAGGGGCACACCAGAGTATTTTGTCAGTTGGTTTGGTTTGGGCAGGAAGTAGTGGAATGTAAAATGGTGCAGAGGGCAGTATTTATAGAACAAGCAGTAATCCACGGCTTCTATCATTTTTATATTATGAGCACAATAACAACTTATTTACTTTGTTGATTTAGATTGCTGCAACCTGAACATAGTCATCCTATAAACTGCGTGTCCCCGGTTTTAGATGAGTTTTTTATTAGTTATTTGTTCCAGCTCCATTTTAAAAGAAGCAGCTAAAGCCGCCAGCAGTCCCTGGCAGCCATGACTTGCAATCCTGAGTTTTAGTAAAATGGTTTTATAGCAGCACAGTGCAATACAATACCATGACAATGGGTTGTGATGTCACTACAATTCCTTATAGCTCATCACTCATCTTTACCTGTCAAGTCCTGACCTGGCTTCTTCTACAGCAATATTTATCTATTGCTTGCATGGAGCTGAATCTGGTGTTCCAAAGCAAACAAAATGACAACATTTAAAAAACATCTATAAAAAACATTTAAAATCTTCTAATTACAAATCCCAACAGCTATATTGATTGATTGTTCTAGATTACCATAGTGTTTACAATATAAACATCAAAGGCTTAAACATGCAAGTGTGATGTTAATTGGATTTTTTCTTACCCATTAGATATTTTCTTATTAAGATATTAACAATTTATGTAAACACTTTTTTGGGTTTTTTTTTTTCTTTTGTGTATCTACATAAATATTTTACTGAAATTTATTATTCCTTGATTCCATAAAGCTATCGAGTGCGGAAAACGCTCGTGGTGGATAAAGAAGGGACTCGAGTGGTTATATAAACCTTAAGATGATCGTATGCAAGTGCTTTCTGTTTTAATCCATGTTATCCATAATACCATAACTTATTCTGAAGAGCAGTAATGAAGTTTATTCTGTTGGAAGATGATTTATAGGGACATAAAGACAAGAAATTAAGCACAATCAAATGTTTATTGGTGGAAATTCAGTGGAAACACAAGTTCAAAATTATTGGGAAGCCATATGTACCCTAGGTAAAAAATAAGTTCTTCTCCTTCACATTTAGGTACTAAATCAATGCAAATAAATCAATATATTTCTCTATATTTGGTTGTGACCAATGGTTACAGCCATCTGTAACTGCATCAACTGATCAGAACCCAGTTGTCGTTTCAGGAAAGAAAATGAAAGGTAGGCTGGTTATTATGTTCCCCCAGTCACTTATATCAGCTGTCAGCGGCCCTTATATAATAAAGTGCCTGGTCAGAGAAGTAACAATAATAGGAAAAAGATCACCTGCACTACACGATACCTTTGTTCGCTGAAATCGGAATCATAAAGTCTCTTTTTACTTTTATGCTGAATCAAATAAAATGGTTTGTAGGCGAGGCAAGACTAAAACAAGAAAGGCTAGAACCCCAAGCTTACCCATGTCCCAGGAAAGTCAAGAAATTTCATTGCAAAATAAGTGGATTTGCTGTAATTGTATTGGAACTCAAACAAATGCATTATGAAGCCAATAGTTTCCTATATGCATTGCCTTCCTAGAACCAACATTTTCCTGTGTATACAGCTTTAGATCACTCTAAAAGCTAAACACAAAATGTATATTGCATTATTCAGATATTTACTAACTGTATCTATCAACCATATCTTTCACTCCATTTATATGCTATTGGATATTAAACAACTTTGCATTTACAGCAATAAACCTCCTCCCTTTTACATTCTGTTTTAGGAGCTGTTATCAGACCAAACATTGTTTATGATTATGTTGTGTGCATCTGCATTCCATTTACATATATGGACTGGAAAAAATGTATCTGCTCTGTATACCTTTCTCATTCACCATTTTCAATGGCAAGAGTTCTCATCCAGGATCCACATCCTGCAAAATACTTTGTTATCCATGTATTCCAGGTAGCCACTTGGAAAAACAAAATGTGCATCTAGTGCAGGGCTGTCAAACTCTGGCCCGGGGGCCAAATCTGGGCCCAAACGTCCTTTTGTTTTTTGCCCCCAAAGGAACCCTAAATATAAACTGCATCTGGCTCGCCGCTGCATTGAAATAGCGCCGCTACTACAATTCCCGGCATAACTCGCATCTACAAACCAGCGGGCTCTCTGCCTATGCGTGGCCCCACATTTGACTGTTTTATAGACGCAAATAATGCCGGGAATTTTAGTAGCGGCGCTATTTCAATTAAGATGGAGTTTCAGCGGTGGGCCACTCATACGATTTAGCTCGGCATTGGCAGCGTCCGGCATTTCCAGCACTGCCCCACAGCTGTACTTTTTCCTTGCTACTCCAAGGCATGGACTTGAATGGTTGGATTTTCATAGAAGAATATTGTTTATTTTGTTAGCCTGTGCAAAAAAGTTACCATTGAAATGGAACTCAGAAGGCTACAAATAGGAGAAATAGGCATAAGATTTTTTCCTAAATAAAATTAAAAAAAAATTATGCCTCCTTCTCTATTATAAGCTTGTTCCAAATTGAATCTGAAGCAAAACGTCTTTGTTTCCATACGAAAAGGGTTTATATCTAATGAGAAGGAAAAATGTTCTCAATTTTTTCAATAAATTTCAAGGTTGGCCCGCGACTTTGTCTACGTTTTTAATTTTGGACCTCTGTGTATTTGAGTTTGACACCCCTGATCTAGAGGGAGTACTGATGCCTTTCTTATCATCAGCCCCATTTGGAGACATACAGTATACTCTTCATGTTATAGCTAAATACAATTTGTGATCTCCAGGAACCACATGCAGCCTATAAATTATCAATTTTAGCATCCTTTACTGTAGACAAATAAATCCTTGCAGCTTGTGAAGTGGAAGCTTTGCTCTGTAAGATCAGACAAACTATATAGAAAAATGTAATGTCCATAGAGCGCTGAAAGTGCAAGGAATAAAAAGGCAGAGGTAAATGGTTATATCCACAAAGTTGCTTTGTATTCCTCAAAAAATCCCATGCTGGTTAAAGTACAGGTAACCTTTAAGTTGCATTTTCACCTCTAGATTTGGTCTGGATTTATCCTATGTGTACATGGGCAGTCTGATTTGCAGTAGGCATGGGTCCAAGTGAGTGGCATGAGATGGTTTTGCTCAAATCACATGGGCAGTAAAAAAGGCACTAAGTTGGCAAGTAATTGTAACTCCTACCAAGTGCCAAAATGACTGGTTAGATGTTGGGAAAAGAGGGAAGAACATTGTATTGTATGTATGTTCTGGTCACAGTTATGCCATGTAATCCATCCATCGCATTGCAGCAGTTTACCTGCCGTTCTAACATCATAGGCAATTAATGTACATTTGCATTCAGAACCTATGAATTAAGCCAAAT
This sequence comes from Pyxicephalus adspersus, assembly GCF_032062135.1. Taxonomy (NCBI): domain Eukaryota; kingdom Metazoa; phylum Chordata; class Amphibia; order Anura; family Pyxicephalidae; genus Pyxicephalus; species Pyxicephalus adspersus. Next base: position 81,538,246 of record NC_092861.1, on the reverse strand, counting down.
GGTTAAGCCATATGCAGACTGATTTATCCCCAAAACATCCAATTACCAAGTTCACAATATTCATATAACTACTGGGTGGGAAAATTTGCTGGCGGCTCATACAAGTGTAGATTACTAGCAGATAATGTCTAAAACCAGCCTAACCTGCAAATAATCTGCACGTTTGGGCACCTTATAATAAGAATGTTAAATATGAAGAGATAATACTATTTTCATATTATTCAAACAGTGCTTGTCTTTTCCTGTTCCAAAGTTCCTGTGGTGGATTTGCACTAGTAGTTTATTGTACAAGTACCTGTCACTCATAGCATGTTGATTGTATCAGAAGGCATATCATCCCCCTGAACACGTGTTTGTCTACTGGAAGAATATGATGTAAATATTGTACATTTATCTGTACATACTGGTTTCACATTAAGTAATTATATTTTGTAAAACTAAGTATGACCTCTTTAAATTATTGTGAAAAGTTTTAATGTGGTTATTTAAAATGGAATGAATTAAATCACTACATGTACATTTCTTTGCATTTGTCTTTCTTTTGAAAGTAAAAAGGGACACAAGAATACTGTAAGATTTAAAATAACTGAATGCCCTTTCCTGATAAGAATAAGACAATCAACTAAACTGTACCTTTCATTGATACATAGACGTCTGAACAAAGTCAGATAGTTGCTAAATGATAGGAATGCTTTACTACACATTGTAACTTGTGTTAAACAAAGCCCTACTAAGATATAGAATACAGGGCCTACTATTTCTGACCTAATTCTGAAAATGTCACTGAGCAAAAGAAACATCATCCAAAACAGATCAGAGAAGTCAAAACTCCTATTGTTTCAGGACAATGCAAAATTCTAGGGCTATGCACGAACAGGAGACTAATCCAAGCAGTACCACTTTAGTATCACTAACATGTCTGAAATATATGCAGTAACATGCTACAAGGAATAGTTGTACTACTATACAAATTATATGAACACATGCAATGAAACAGTAGACAAAGTCCATCTCAGGCAGTTCAAGGACAGCAAGTTTATTTATTTGAATGGTAGGTATACAAACACATGGACACAAACTGCATTTTTCAAATATGCATTCTCATAAGACTATACAAACAAGCTTGATGCTATTTTTTCCAAAATTACACCTAAATTAAGCTTTATTTCAATTTTAAATGTTAAAGGTGCAAAAATACAAAGCGAATAGCAGCATAAGTGTATCCTGTATTAGTAAATTCATTTGGAACATAAATATGTTCTGCTGTCTGTGGGACTAAATACTAAAATGAAAGACAACGAGGACATCTAGTGGCTGCAAATCATGCTTACACACAACGAGGATGATTTACTAAAGAAATTATGTGTAAATGTTCTCCTGGATAATCCCAAACCTTTTCACATGATTGGATAATTGAGGCAGTTTTTCACATTTTTTCTGTGAGTACTCTTGGCTCATTACCAAAAGCAATGGGGTCATTTACTAAAGAAGTGCATATTAAAGTGCACCTTAAAGTACATTTGGAAACAAAACTATCAGACCTATCAGATCCACTTTCTGTTTTGTTGAACTAGTTGACATAGGTGGAAGCCTTAACTCACTTTTTAACTACTAAAGTGTAAATGTTAAATTGTTACAGTAGAGGTAAAAAATAATCTGCATGAGCTCTACAAGCGAGATTCAAGCTGAATGCTGGGGTTTATCATTGCTGGCCCTGACACTTTCGAGGGGTTATCATTGCCGGCCCTGATATTTTCTGAGGATTATCTTTGCTGGTCTCTACACTTGTTTAAGGTATTATTGCTGGCCCAGGCATCTGGTTTATCATTGGTAGTATTGCTTGATAGTATTTTGCTCACTACTGGAACTGCTACTAATGCCAGAAGTTATTATTTCTGCTTTAAGTAATTTAATGGCATACAGATAATTAAAAAAAATATATAGAAAATGTTGCAATACAAGAAGATGAAATTTGCACTTGAAAGCATTAGAAATCCAGTTTTAAGGTAATACATGGCCTACCAAACTTCCCTCTGTCCTAGATGACAACAACTATGGGTGAAAATATCAGTTCCATTTCAACTTATTTGTACTGAAACAGTCTCAATAATTGCATAAACCCTGCTTGTAGTTTATAATTGGTTTTCATGCTTTTAATATACACCATTAAATTACATGGAGCATTTAATCAATTAAAGGAAAAGTATTCACAACTTTCCAAACATTACCTTATTTTACAGTCATTTTTAGGCAAACTATGTGGTTATTAGGGTAAATATTTTGTCAGAGGGGTGATGCAACACAAGGGAAAGAATGTCTGTTCTTTACTTACTGTCTGAAGACACAACAAGGTAAAGTTTATTTGTAGTAAGAGACATTTTAATTCCGTATTACCAATACTCCAGAGCTAGTGCCAAAGACATAATCAGACACTTCCAATGATTTTGCTGAAATATTCATTAAGGCAATTGGACATAAAGTGCATTTGAATCTTGGGAACGAGTACTTCACAATTATGACAACACATATAGTGGAAAGAGAAAATTTAGGACTGGTTAAACCAGAAGAAATCCGGCAGCAAATCTATAAAATACTCTTTTTTTTTCATTACCTGGCTCCAAGCAAGATTATATATGGATCAGAATGTTTTTAAACTTAGCTTCGGGTTCTATTCCTAAAGCATAACAATAATAAATCAATAAAAAAAAATTATGAATCTAAATGGGATGGAATTTTGTTTGCCAAACTAACGTTTACCAAACAATGTACTAAAGTCAAACTTCACTGGCAACTTTGAACCGCCACCGATAAACCTCCTGTCACAGATCTATGGGCCACAGAGCTAATGTTTGACAAGGACCCTACTATTTAGTAGAAGCACCTTTTACTCCCTCACATTAGGAGTCTTTCTTTAAATAAGGGCCCCCTTTGCATTTGAGTCCTTCCCTTCACATCAGAATTGCCAGTTTACAGCAGGAATCTCCCTGCTGTATAAGTTGCCACCCTTTACATTAGGTTGCCACCTTTAAATCACAGTTCTACATTCATGTTAGTAGCCCCCAAATACCTTTTTGTGCTAACCACTTCACCAGCTACTTGTTATTAAAAACAGGCGATTTTGCCTGTTGTCTACTACTGTCTTCCTTTTGTGAGATCTGACAGATAATGTCATCTAATGCACAGCCAAGAAGAGGAAGCCATTGGTACAGAAACTCTTCTTCCAGCTCTGTTTGGCCAGACAATGGTATGGAGAGGGACCGACTTGGCATCACAAACCCAGTTATGATTGTGACTTTTGAAACCTCTCTTCCCACTCCACTGGTACACATTGGCTGCAAGTCATTGCTCAGCTTTCCAATGAGAATAACAAGCCAGGCCCTGTGTTAGCAAGGCCTTTTGTAGTTTCAGTCTGGGATTCAAGTAAAAGAATAGCAATGCAGAAGAACTAGGGGACAGCTGCCAACCTGTATTACAAAGTACATGACCTTTATTGAAGGATTAATAGATAATGTTTGCTTAAAGCTACATATTTAAAATAATGATTGATTTTAATAAATAATGATTTTTTAAAATTACTTTAAAGGTTAGCTGCACCCAAAATCAACACGGCAAAGTCGAATAGCTATCAGGTTGATAAGAAAATCAACAGCATATAGAAAGTGGAGGACAGAGTACCTGTACAATGCAGTACTAATTTCAAGATTTGTGAGTGAACCTGGGTGATCCAGCAAACCTGGAATGGATTTCTTTAAAAAAATTGCTTTTTGGCAAATGTTTTTATTCCCGTACAAGAATTCACCCATGATAGCCTATCTTCTCCAGTACTGGAGAGCTTTAATAAATCAGGCCCAATGTGTCATGTAAAGAGGCAGGGATTGTACTCACATTAAGTAGGTGGTAAGCAATTCAGTTGGCAAAATAGTAACTCCGAATTCACTGCCCTGCTTTCAACAAGGATATGTTGGATCTGGATATCTTTTTTTCTCTATTTTGTTTGTGCCTAATTACTAACCGTTATGAATTAGCAATTAGTTAACAAGTTTGCCTACAAGGCAAACCAGCAAGTGTATTATAGACAAATGCGTAGTCAGAAGCCAACTAAAACTGAAAGCTAGCTGAAAATGTTAGAGCACGTTCGGCTCAAAGACAATGTCTTAGCTGGGGAACACTAAGCTGGCAGAAAGGTTTAGGCCAGGAAGTGTCCATAATGGTGTAACAAACAGAACAAAGGGGCTCTCAATCAAAATACCTTCACAAAATTAAAGTTCATATGCAAGACAAAAAAAGGTTTAGGACCTGTAAATAATTAAAAAAAAACAATGGAATGACCAAAGCCCATCGAAAAGGTTTGACGCCTTAGACAGCAATCAGAAAAAATGGTAGTAAAACATATAAGGCATAAATGACATACTACCAGGTAAGAAGAGGATCACAGCGGAGAAAAGCCTGGTGTACATCATCTCAAGGACAAACCTAGAAGTGGCACTCACTGAACTTCCCCTCTACAACCTATGTTGGGAAAGCCTGAATGATATGCAGATACTTGAATGTACATTAATAAAGCTTTTCTAGCACTTTGGAATCATCAAAAACTGGTACAGTTTGATAATAAAATCTTGACTCATGGACTGTAGCGCAAGTGTAAGGCCCTGGTCCAGCACCAGTGCTTAGACGCCAGTCCCCCGCTCAGCCTTAGACTAGTTGTGCCATTCCAGCACACAGTTGCCCACAGGACTTCTGTATATAAAGGTTGGCGTCTGGGAGGGACTGACAGAGAGCCCAAAGATAATGCAGTACAGGGGAGTAAAGCAGAAACAAGTCCAGAATACAGACTCAGAGGCCACGTACAAGTAATCAATCCACCAAACAAGGTATCCAAGGGTGAAGAAAAAGAGGTGTCGCGGTCACAGGCAAAGGTCGGTCCTGGCACAATCTCAGGGTCAGGAAACTTTGTCAGGAACAGTGGCTCCTTATAAGCTTAACACTACACCAGGCATCTGGTGACTGCAAGCAGAAAGGCTATAAAGTCCTAGCAGCCAATGGCAGGACAGGATAGAGTCAGTGGCTAATCTGCTCTTAAAATCCCTTTCAGCTGTGCACAGCCTCAGAGTAAGTGCTGGTGATGCCGTGAAGTTACATCTCAGACTGCACAGCTAAGGAAGCAGGGGCTGCTGTGAGCTGATGATCAGAGAGTAGACAACAAATTCCTTGATCTCCTTGCTACTTCAAGCAACACTGCTGTACAGAATCGACGGGGTGTAATACCGCAGAGGCCCACAGCCCGAGAAACTCAATTTGTGGATATGGGGTATGGCTAAGATAAATGGAGGTGACCAGTAAAAATTATTTGACAGATGTAACCAAGGACAGGCAACAGTGGGATACATGTATATTGGTAATATCATTGCCTCATATAAACAGAATTCCTGCCAGCTTTTCTGGATGAAGGGGTCAGGAAGTATAGATAGAGGTGTGATGGTCATGTCTAGGAAGAAAGAGGTCCCGACCTGGATGACAAGGATTGATAGATCAGTTGGAATAGAAGGTGACACAGTATATATGCCAGCCATAAAGAAGAAACGAGCCAGGGCAGATGGTTCAGCCAAGAAGGAGGGGGCATAGCCAAGATGCAGGGATCAGCCAAAATGGAGCAAATCACAGCCAAGATGGAGGTGGCTACAACCAGGATGGAAAGGTCAACCAGGTTGAGAAGGGCAGCCAGGACAGAGAATTCAACCAGGATGGAGAGGTCAGTTAGGATCAAGGAGGTCAGTAATATTGAAGAGGGTTAGTAACCAACACAGAATATGGTATCTGTGAGTCCCTGCAATGTTCTTATCCATTTCCATAAGGAAACACCATTAAAGCATGGAGCACAGGTTATGTTACACGTGTACTCTGCCAGTCCCGTGACAATAGGCATCTTAATGACCATCTACCACCTCTTGCTTTAAGTCCAGCAACTATAAAGTGGAAGGGGGGGATTTGTTGACCAATCCCAAGATCTAGAAATGTATTAGGCCAATACTGGAGTGTTCCTAGGTACACCAAAAAATATTTTTTAAACTAGGCTGCAGCAAAGGAACAATATATAAGAAGTGTTCATTCCATTAAATAAAACATTTTTTTATACTTTGAAATTATAGTTTATTTGTTCAGTATAGTGATCCCCTGACAGTTATAACAATCCTGAAGCCCAACTAAATACTTTCCATGTACATACAAACCCAGCAGTACAGGCTCCAGTCTCCAACTAGCATGTTGCACAGAAAGGTCCCTTACCCACGGTGGGGAAGCGATGGTCTCTCCAGGGAGGATCTGACACACACACCCCTGTGGGCCAGGCTTATAGCTCAGCAAAGCTCACATTCCCTGCTGATTGCAGAGTCAGAAGGGGAAATGTTGGTTCTCTGCAGAGGGATCACTGCTTCCACATAAAGTACTGGGATCCTTCTTTAAATGATGAGACAGAAGACAGGTTTCTTTTATTCAAGCAGTGGGTGCTCAAGCAGTGGGATAAAAAAACAGACTGTGAAAACCTGGAATGCATTTGATTGATTTACAATGAAAGCTCGGTTGTCCCCACTAAGGCTGTGGGTGGGGTAAAGATGATCAGTGCTGCAGAAATCACTGTCTAAAGACTGTCCCTTTCACAGCTCTCCATTGAGCAGGAAGCCTGAATTTTGCATGTTGAGCCTCTGTAAAGGTAGCATTCACCACACAGAGCAAAGGACCCACTCTGCAGCTGCTGCAAGAAGACAGGCCCTAATATTTAGGCCAGTGGTGGCGAACCTATGGCACACGTGCCAGAGGAGGCACTCGGACGCCTCTCTGTGGGCACACATTCCCGACCTCGCTGGCCATTGGCTGTGCCATTGTCCCTCTGTCAGCCCATGCTGGCTACAGAATTTCCCTTCTCTGTAATCATCAGTTAACCCTCAGAATACCAGGCTGTGGGTGGGAGAGGCAGCTGATGTGTATTGAAGTTGGTGTGTCTTGAGCCAGCATTGAAAGGGTGAAAGTACAGAGTGGAAAGTTGGGGTGGGGGAGGGGGGAATCTTGTTTTGCCATGTCCTAGTTATGAGAAGTACAGTATAAATTAAGCTGAATACACAGAACAGAGCTACACAGCCCAGGGACAGGAGTACCAGTCTGCTATACCTAGTCAGGACCAGACAAACACAAAGGTTGAGGTAGAAGGTAAGTGCCTGTTGAATGTAATGGGAACCCTGTAACTGTGTGTTGCTGTCCACAGTGCTTTAAAAAAAAAGTTGTGCAATGTGCTTCTTCGTGCATTCTTGTAATGTGAGATATAAATAAGATTTTTTTTTACTAATATTATTTTTGCTGTTTGCACCCTACTAGGAAGATGTTGATCATTTTCTGTCTTAGTGACAATGTCTTAGTTACAAAAATAAATGAAGGCGGTAATTTTGCACTGTGGTGATGGTATCTAGCCTACATGCTTTTAGGAGGAGATTGGACAAATTTTGGAAGGAAAAGTCCATCACAGGTTACTAGCCCTGATGGGTATGTGCTACCTCTATATTATAGATGTGGGCCCCTGTGAGATATAGGGCCTCGACTAGATGGGCCATTGGCCTGATCCAGTGGGCTATTCTTGTCAGGTTATCAGTCTTATCAGGTTGGTGCTCAATGCTTGTGTTGGGTTATGAATTGGTTCTGTCATGAGAGCGATGGATGTACATTGCATGAATGACATCCACCCTTATTGACATCTGTTTTGTGCATCCAGTACAAGAAATCCAGTTACAATGTCATAGCATAGCAGCAGGTTGTGTTTACCCGACATCACATGACCCATGTAATACTTGGTGTGCTGGGATAGCTTGGTGTGCAGGGCTCAGCTCTCTATAGCCTGTGTGTGTGCTAAATGAGAGGAGAGGACAGACATGGCACTCATTGTACTGGGATTGTCAGGGGGAACTTTGTATTGGCTGCTGTCCATAGAAACCAACCTGGGCTCCTGCTAATGGGAAAATGAGAGCTTGGATGTACAATAGAGGTGAATCAAAGGTAGGAAATGCATTTAGATGCCTTTTTTAGAGCAGGCCAAAAGATAGTGGTCAGTGGAACATTGCCTCCTTGCGCTGGTGGTCAGCAAATTCAAAAGGAACCCCAGCTAAAATTAGGGATGGGCGAGAATGCCTCCGACAATCTCACGAAAATATTTCCAAACTTCTGATGGGTCTGCGAAATTTCGGCGAACCAATTTTGCGAATTCAATTGAAGTGCAGGTTCCCACGGTACCTTGGTTGATAAGTACAGCCTGGAGAGCGTGGGAACCTGCAGTCACAGCTGCCTGGAGGCACGCGAGTACCTCCATTTAGCTGTGAGATAATAGATAAACTCTCAATGGAGTTTCTCTATTGATAGTTCATCTAAGTTCAGTTCCCACAGTCACCGGGCCGATAAGTACAGCACGGGGACCATGGGAACTTGCAGACACAGCTGATTGGTGGCACGTGAGTGCTTTCAATCAGCTGTGACTGCAGGCGAACTCTCAATTGAGTCTCTCCATTGAGAGTTCATCTGAGTTGAGTTTCCACAGTCACCGGGCTGATAAGTACAGCCCTGGGAGCGTAGGAACTTGCAATCACAGCTGATTGGAGGCATGCGAGTGCCGCCAATCAGCTGTGACTGCAGGCAAAATCTCAATGAAGTTTCTCCATTGAGAGTTCATCTGAGTTCAGTTCCCATGGTCACCGGGTTGATAAGTACAGCCCGGTGAGCATGGGAACTTGCGGTCACAGCTGATTGGAGGCACGCAAGTGACTGCAGGCGAACTCTTAATGGAGTTTCTCCATTGAGAGATCATCTGAGTTTAGTGAGAAAACGACCTTGTGGTGAATCACAAGGCTGATCTCGGCTACATGTTCTGTAAGCGAGAAAGGCCCGAGTTGCCGCGAGATTGAAATTAAAAAATTTGCTCGCTTATCCCTACTAAGAATCACTGGCGTCCATTCAGGAAATATCAATTTCTTTAGTGTTAACTAATAGTGGTAATTTTGGTATAGGAATAGATTTGTATTGGGTGCTTCATTTTTTTTAAATTTTGTGTTATTGTAGACTCCAAGTTGACAACACCAAAAATTAGTACAGCAAAAAAAGCAAGAACGGATAGTGGAAGATCATTCTAGGAGGCCTGGACAGAGTCCTTTGGAGTGATTGGACACAATGGGAAAGAGTTATGTATTCTGTTTAATGACAGTGTTGTGTGTCGCGTTTCGCACATCAAGTGTCCAGCGGAACTTTGACACCAACCACAAAAGTGTTGTCAAACTTGGTGAAACTGAAAGAAAAGAGTTTCTTAAAGAGAAATTGGGGAAATATCATTTCCAGTTTTTGCAACTATCTTTCTAGAACAAATCATCTGACAGCTTTCAGTATTCAAATTTCACTGTGCATGGCAAAACATAGTAAGCCCCACTCTGATGAGGATAATAGGAAAACGGCCATGTTGTCTGAGAGTAATTCCCTTTTTTATGATTTCCCAAATAAGGATAAAATTATTCAATGCATCTCTGAAATGCCACTTAGAAGAAATACTGTTAAAGATGGAGTCCAGGGCATAGCAAGTGATGCTAGTCAGCAGCTCACCACTGACTTACAAAAGGCAGCCTGTTACTTCATGTGCTTGGATGAAAGCACAGATATAAATAATCATGCAAGGCTAGCAATAATTTTGTGTTATGCTGTTGGTGACATCATGGGATAAGAGCGGGTGAAACTGGTGTTTTTGCCTAAAAGAACACAAGGAATAGATATCTTCAATGCTGTGATGGAGGCTTTTTTGTCACAAGACATAAGATCAGAAAAAGTGGTTTCAATTACTAGTAATGAGGCACCTTATATGGTGGGGGCAACATCTGGTTTCAGACAGTTCTTTGTCAAAGAAACAAAACATCAAGTCATTCAGTTCCATTGTAATAAACTTCAAGATGCTCTTTGTGCCAGGGAAAGCATCAAAAAAATTGACATTGTCCTCAAAGATGTCACAAAAATGGTGAATTACATCATGGCTCGTGCTCTGAATTTTCCACAGTTTCAAGCACTTCTAGATGAGGTTCAGGAACAGTATAATTGTTTACTTATATACAATAATGTCCGGTGGCGGAGCAGAGAACAAGTCCTGGAGAGATTTGTAGCCTTTTTACAGATTTTTACAGATTTTACACTACACTTCAATGTACTGAACAAACAATTACAAGGTGTAGGGAAAACAGCAGAAAAGATGTTTTGTGATATCAAAACATTTGAGAGAAAACTGCAGGTATTTGAAAGAGACCTTGAAAGTGGGCTGCTGAAATATTTTCCAAATCTAACAATGCGTTTAGAAAATTCTACAACATTTTCAGAAAATCCTACAAGCCATCAGGGAATGTAAAAGGAATTTTCTAGCATTGTAACAGCTGCAAAGGTGAATTTTAATTGCTGATTTTTAGAGTTCCGTAAGATGGAGACAACCCTGTGTGAAACACTAGAGAAAATGTAAAGAGGGATGAAAAATTACAGCACAGTTAGTGCCTAAAATGAAATCCTTAAAGTGTGGAACTCTCTGCCAAATATTTTTAAGTCAATGCAAGCATTTGGGTTTGCTTTCTTTACTTTGTTTAAACATTTTATGTTTGTGAGCAGCTGTTTTCAGCTTTGAATTATATTCATATGAGCCAAGGTTAGACAAATTACCCAGTCCAACAAAAAATTAGTTTTGACAATCAGAAACTATAGCAAACTTTTCTAAATCAGTTTTTGTAACAGATTTCAGTTCCTCGGTTTTCAGTTTTTCCCTAACATGTACAGTTCCTGAGTTATGAATACTATTATAGTTATTATTGTACATGCATGTATTTTGTACTAAAATGTAAGCATCATTAAAGTGAATGTTAATACATCTTCAGTGTAAAATAAAATTAGGCACACTGTGGTATAGATCCACTGTGTCAGTCAGGTGCCATTGTTTCTTCAGAAATACTTGGAGTATGATTTTCTTGTGTACTCTTTGTCTGGATTGTCGCGGTACAGCATCCAGCAGTAGTCAGCCATCATACTTTCTTTCCAGACACCTTGGTTGCGGTGCTCCATTACCTGAATGTCCTGGTAAAAATCTTCTCCTTGTTCGTCACTCACCATACTAAGATTTTCCAGGAAGAATTCTAGATGTGAGTGCAAGAAATATACTTTTAATGACATGCGACAACCCAATTTCTGGTATGAATCAAGCAGATTCTGAACTCCTTCCTTGTATGCAGGAGACTTATGGTTGCCCAATAAATTTTCACACAGCCACTTGAATGCATCCCAAGCTTCTAGCTCAGCTGCTGAGAGAGATTGATTGAAAACATCATCCTGCAAAACAGAGTTGATCTGTGGCCCTATAAATATCTCTTACTTCATTTTTGCAGAGCTTATGTTTGGAAACTTCTCAACAAGGTACTGAAAACACATGGAGTTTGTTTTACCCATGGCCTTTACAAGGTTCTTCATCAAGCCCAACTTGATATGGAGAGGTGATAGAAATATGGTATGCGGATCAACCAAAGGCAGAAACTTGACACTGCTTGTTCCAAGCTCATAGGTATCCCTTGGTAGCCAATCACATTTGACATAATGGTCTCCCGTAGATCGTCTGTCCCACAGGCATAGGAAACAGCAAAATTTTGTGAATCCTGCTTGCATTCCCATCAGCAACCCAATACCCTTTAGATCCCCACAGATGTTCCACTGGTGTATTTTTTACTGAATTGCTTCAAGTAGTACCTTCATGTTGTCATAGGACTCCTTTAGGTTAAAAGAATTAGTAATCAGTAAACTTGGTTTGGAATTACCATTATGCAGTAAGACTGCTTTGAAGCCCATTTTAGAGGAATTAATGAAGATAAGCCATTCAGATAGAACATGCTCTTGTGACAAACTGTTAAAGAGTGCATTTATATCATGACACTAGACCAGTGAGCCATCACTTGTGAAGAACGTTGTCAAGTTATGATTTCGTTTTCTGTAGTTACACCCCTTGCAAGCAAGTGCTTCTGTTTAGGCCTTGAAGCAAGAAGTTCTGCTTTGTCTTTGGGGAGATTTAAATCACAAATGAGATAATTCAGCTCTGCTTGTGTAAAGGTCTCTGGTTATGAATCTTCATCGGCCAAGTAGTCGGGATCAGATGATTTGGGGTTGTAACTGGCTGCAACTCCAGTGCAATCCTCATCACCTTCTACCGAAGCAAGTCCATCATATGGCAGTACCGCAACTGGCAATAAATCATCATGGGGAACAGGCCCAATTGCAGAATCGAGGCTGGGATATACAATTTTGTGCTTAGTTTTACCTGAGAATCCACATTTGTTAATGCAGCAAAAATAGCAGTGGATTACATGGTCATGCGGTCCTCTACACACCATCAGGATTGCAAATGGCGTTGCTGCTTTATGCTGATTTAGCCAATCACGCAGTCCAATGGAACAACTAGCACAGATGACATGTTGAGCCCAAGATTTACCCTGGTCACCAAGTGGACAGTCGAAATGGAATTTGTGTATCTTTTTAAGTACTGTGATAATTTGGCAGTGCTGTGCTTTCGTCGTGAATGAACCACACACGTAACAGAAACTGTCTAGATCAGGGGTCAGCAACCTTTAGTATCAAAAGAGCCATTTTGCCTCCTCTTCCACTAAAGAAAAATATTCTGGAGCCGCAAAACATAACACAGTTTATAAACTTTTAACAGTTTTATTATTTTTTTAATTTTACCTGTTACAACAAGTGTGCATGTGTAGGCCTACTTTGAAATAAATTAAACACTGAACTGTGTCTTGGGAGGAAGGGGATCCCCCATCAGAGATCTCCCCGCGGCAGCGGAAGGGAGCCACAACAAGGAGGCTGAAGAGCCGCATGCAGCTCCGGAGCCACAGGTTGCAGACCCCTGGTCTAGATCATCAAGGGAATTTCTAGGCATGATGACAAATGAAATCAATCTCAGCTAGTGCGGTCTCTAACCGTAAAAAAAGAAAACTGTAGTTAAATGTTGTAATATGTTAAGGCTATTTATAACGAATTTCACAAAATGTATAATTAGCTATATGACAAAAACCATAAGTGCTAGAGAAAAACTGAACACAGGTTAGAAATCCGCATCAAACATTCTACAAAGCCCACATAAAATTATATCTCATAAAAATGACATGTTTACCTGTGTTATCAGCATTCATACAAAAGGCAAAAATCACAATATTTGTTTAAAAGCATGCCAAGTCCAAACTTGTACATATTTATAAAAAGTTGTATCATTAAAAACTCTGTTATAGTGGTATTCTTTTAAGACAAAATATGTTTATGTATGAGTAGCTTTTTTAAACTAAAACCTCAGTATTCAGGTTAAATTGCTGTGTTAGCGATAAATAAGTGGGTTTTGGGTTGCAATTTGGGCACTCGGTCTCCAAAAGGTTCGCCATCACCCACTTAGGCTGTGGCTGCTTCATGAGAACGCACTGGACTATAGTCTGCACATGTTGTTCTCATACATGTGCAATGTATTTATCTGGTTTACACAGAAAGCTTGTTCCCCATGACCAGGTATGATGGTGACATATCACCTCATCTGCCTCATGAGCTCCACACACTGCACAGCAACACATGACCACAAGCCTCTGAAATGGGAGGGACCGGCAGTCCAGCGGGCCAGTAAGATGCTCGGGCTGCACCATCCGCTTAGTATCCGGGGGGGAGACACACCAGGGAGATTATTACAAATCTCCCAAAGGCCTGGCATTTAGAACGCGTTGGCACACACTTTTCCTATCTCAGCCCCCATGCTTGGTTTGTTCCAGGCGGCTGCGCGCACATTGCCTGCCCTAGTGTGGCTGATGTTTTGAGGAGGTTCTACCCCGCCTCCTTTGTCAAGAAAGCCCGCCCACCCCGTGGTATGTTAGCAAAAACCCCGCCTCAGTACTGCCTCTCACCCATTAGAGTCTATGGAGCTCTGCGCTGCACCAAGTGAAAGACCCCGCCCACTTTTCATCCAGCACCGCCCTCTCCGCCTCACCTGGCCCCTCCTACCTCTGTCTGCACCGTGTCTGTATGTGTCTATGCGCGTACTCGGCCGAGCGGGAAATTTCCATTGATCACCGACTAACGGGTAACAGTGGGGTGAATAGTGTAAGCCGGAGGAATCCGGTCCTGAGTGCTGCAAGGTCCCGGTGTGAGCGACATCTCTATGGCGTACAGTCAGGGGGGCGGCAAGAAGAAGGTCTGCTACTATTATGATGGTAAGGAGAGAGCAGGGTGCCGGGGGCAGCACCGGAGGGGGGAGGGGCACCCTGGCGATGTGATCGCATGCTCCGTGCACCCAGCGAGCCCGATCGGGGCTTTGTCTAGCCGGCTGTGCTCTATACAGGTGACAGGCAGGTTAGACAGAGGGAGGCTGGGCCCGAACTCCGAGGCCGCTGGGTAGAATGAATAAACATGGCCGGACCCCTCCTAGATGGCTGTCAAAGTGTGGCCAAAAGTTTTGCTGTGGGGTGCAGAGCATCTGTGTGTGGGGCAATTGGGCGACAGTGGCCTCCATCATGGCCTCAGCTGGGGGAAAGTTCTCCTCCCAGCCATCTCTAGTGTGATCAGTGAAGGTCCCTCTGCTCACATTCCATTGTATTGGAGGTTGGATTCTAACTTTGGACCATTAGGACCGGCTACACATGGCCAGCGATCAATCTGCAACTTTAGAACTCGTTTTGTAGCCGGAAAAACGGAAATGAATGGGAGCTGTCACCTCCCCGTGTTGCACATTTTACATGCGCTTAGTGTCGCGTCTTCTGGTTGGTTCTGCTGATCCGCTTCCGTAGATTTTATTGGAAACTTTGTTGGAAGTGTCTGATGTAGAAACAATCGAGGAGATTCCGCTACCTCCATTTATTGCAGAATAACCGCAGATTGCTCCTACAGCACCTTTCAGGTGTTTTGTGCCAGCCTCAGCAACTGCCATTAAGTGGTGCATATGGCGCCCAGTGAGCAGTAACTATCACAAATTGACCATCCATGTGAACAAGCCTTTCACTTCTTGTCCCAGAGGCAGAACAGGAAGAGTAGGGGACCTCTGTACTGGAGGTATTATTCACTGGAATAAATTGGGTGAAATTCTCATGTAGGGATACTGACTGCAATAAAAACATCAAAAATGACCAGCATGGCATTATGAGAGTTATTGGCGATGGTGCAATCTTGTGATTGCAAGCTATCCCTGTTAAATTCTATTGCCATGCTGGCTTTTCTCAAAGTTTATGGCACCACTGGCAGCCTTTCACCCAGAGACATAAAGTATGCAGGATAGTACACTTGCAATAAAAACCTGACAACATTTCTTTTCACACTTTATTCATAAATAACCTAAACAAGTTTTGGCTTTGGATAGATTTACAATGTTGTATTGGCTCACCTACCTGCCAGATTGGATGTTCACATATTCTAAGCTTTTTGTGTACCTGAAAATACATCGGTGCAGATCCCACATACAGTGACTGTTCACTCCATTAATGATACTTTAATTTGCAAATTGTTGAAACCCCTAAATACCAGGATCTGGTTACAATGGAACTTACCAAGAAGTGCAATATATAAGGCAGCAAGTAAACAATCTCAGGAAGGTTATGTATAGAAGCAGAAAATATGGGCAAGTGTAAAGATCCAGGTGGCTATGATGAGCCAAATTTTGATAGCTAGATGATTGGATCAGAGCATCTCCGAAACTTGTGGGCTGTTCTTGGTATGAAGTAGTTGGTCCAAGGAAAGAGAACCTGGGTACCCAAGGATCATTGATGGAGGAAATCCCCTCCAAAAATGCCCTCCAGTCTGATCCCACAGAAGCTATTGTAGCACAAATTGCTAAAAAAACAAATTGCTAAAAAACCTTTGCTAGCCAGCAGAATTGGGAAAAGTAGAACTAAATCTTGGAACAGTGGAAGCAGATGGCCACCATGTTTTCTTCTTGATGTGGGTGGATGTTTGTGTTGATTTCCTGGAGATATGTTGGTAGCAGGGTGTGCTATGGGGAGATGACAGACAGTGTGATCTAAAGGAACGTATTTTCCTTCTAATGCTAAGATGTCCACCATTGTAATGTAGGAGTAATAAACCATTTACATTGTCAATGACAATCCCTGTTTGAAAGACCAAACATTTTCATCACACCTCCCAAATCTGCATCACATCTCGTGTGTAACTTTAGGAAGTTTTGGGTCATCAGTTGTACAATATGTCATTAGAAGTATCTGATCTTTGTGATACCATAAATATATACTTCCTGCTCTGTTCTAGAGATGTATGACTTATGCTGTGTATACAATGTTCTCCCTAGTCCCTTTAAGCTGGGCGCACCACCTGGCACTTTTCCGTAACCACCGGCTATTTTTGGGTGGGTACTCAAGAGATGGGTCACAATTCCAAGGCCTGCCACCCACCTATAATTTCTTCCCACGCAGCTTAAAAAACTTCTAGGTTGAACACTGGTATCATATTTATAGATTGGGGAGCTGGATGTGTAAAGGGGGCTTATTCTCAACATTTGTGCAAGTGATTGTTTTATAGGGCTTTGTCAGGCAGAACTAGGCCGTCCTAATGATGCCTTCAGGCTAAATGTGTCAACAGGATGCTTGACTGTTGTGTGCAGACCTCTGATTTTATTTCCTGGATGGTGTCTTTGGGAGCTTTGTTGTTGTAATACTGTTCATTTGGATTGCTGTGCATGTGGACTTCTGTATTAACCAGTTAGGTCTATGCAGCCTAAAGTTCTGGATATGGGAAAGATGTACCTAATACAACTTCTGAATATACTTAATGTATGACTATTCACACTTATGTTTTATGGCTATGTGCAGTGTAAATCTTGATATTTATGTTTTTTTTTATTATTTTACTTTTTTGGGTGTTATTTATGTCACTTGGATGAAAAGGTGTTTATTGCTCGTTGTAAAGTAACTATTATTTATTATATGCCGGATTTCTTTTTTAACACAAATAACTTCTTTTAAAGTTAATAGTAGTGAATATGTGGCTTGGATAAGTCGCTCCAACCTTTGTGGTGCATAGAGCCTATTGAACTTGAACTGTGGAAAGTAAAGCTCCCCTCATATCCCAATGTATATTTGGAACCACAAGTTGTGTTGCCTTAGTATGGGGTGCCATTTAAAATACATGGCACATACTAACGTTCGTGTTACTGCAATGCACATTGCAATAGTGGGTTTTGGCCATTAAAGGTTTGCTTTTTTTTATTATAGAATTCACATTTTTAGTCTTTCTACTAGTTTTTTCAAAAAAGTAGAATGTTACTTAAAAATATATATTTTTTATTACCAAGTAGATAGATAAATGTTAACCCTCAACATGTTTCCTTTTTACTTTCTGAGTCACCATTGTGAACATTACGTCTTTCTTTGTGCCCTGGTAGCTATTGTCATCAAGAAAGTGATGAGAAACCCAGAATAATACGTTTGCAAGTAAAAGGTAAACTCTAACAGTGGCACCTTTTCAGTGATAATTGACTTAAGGGGGAATTCTTTTTGTGCTGGATTGCCATGCATGTTTAATGGCACCCCACATGCACTCTTTCAATGCACTAAAGCACAACACCTGGTATGAAAGTATGACAAGTACTACTTTTATTTGGAGTGTAGTAAGTTGGGCAATTCCTTCAAATGAATTGTCTGCCCTAACAATACACAATTTTTGTAATTTGTCATTTATTAATACAGAGCACTATATAAGTTGGGTTTGACCTCTTTTGTACAGGGTCTGCCACTCGGCCACTTTTTCCATCGTCTATCTGGGATTTTTAACTGATACAGAGTTTCATGTATTTGACAAGCTCCTCTGTTAGTAGAAAAGCCGTTTCTTTTTGTGTCTTCTCACATACTGCTTTGAACATAAGCACTGAACTGTACTAATCATCTCCTGCTGATGCAGAGGTCTTTTATTCTTGTAAAAAGCTAGGCAGAACTTTTTTTTATTTCTCTTTTCTCATTGGCTTTATTTATTATATACTTAGAATTTTGCACTTGATGGAGCACAAGTTTTAAAAAAACGTACTTTTTATTCCTTTTTTCATAGCATGAGCGTTTTCCTTTGCAGATTTTTTGAACGTTTCACTTATGCTCAGCACTGTTTATTCTACAGTGTGAAACATCAACTTTCCTTTCACTGAGCAATTCTCAAGGTGTTTTTTACCTGTCTGCTTTATGCAGCAGAGGAAAAGTATTAGTAGATTATAATATGATCCGCCATCTTGTTATAAAAATGTTGAGCTTTTTCCAGTTTGCTCTGCATTGTGTAGTGCAGCCATGACACATTACCACACCAGGGGTCGGCAAACTCCGGCCTTTAGGCCAGATACGGCCTAGCCGGTAGTTCGCCTAACGCCCCCTGGCCGATCCGGCCTAATGCCAGCCAGCAACCTGTGGCTCCAGAGCCGCTATTTACCGCGGCCGGCGTTGATACTTCCACCACCGCAGTAAATAGGGAAAGCTCCCTAAAGGTAAATCCCCCTCCTCCGCAATGCATACGGAGGAGAGGGATTTCACTTCAGGGAGCGTTTCCTGGTGGTGGGCGGAGCTGTTAGGGCGGGTCCGGCCTAGTGTGCACTACACATTTCTGTTGGTGAACTTGGACATGGAAATATATATTCGGCTTCTTGTATATTTTTGTTTTGCCTCAGGATTGGCTTTACTATAGCAGAAAGAGTTCTGTGATTGAAGGGGAACCTATCATGTTACTTTTGTCCTGGGAACCCTTTCATTCTACATTCAGGCACAGGGTGGTACGTATACAAGTACAAAAAAAAAAACTTTGGAGAAATGGAAGTTCTTAAGCATGCTGTATTTGCATGCAGACCGTCCTAGGTAGCACCAAAATATTCTACCTTCAAGTGGAACTTAAGTTCTCCTTTTACAAATCCTTGATCAGGGAAGTCATTATTTCAGAAAGGTGCTGACCATGTTCCTGCAAAATTGTATTTTACCTGCCTGATCGCCCTGGGTCCTGGTATGTGCAGCATCAGCTGTGTTTGTGAGGGACACCTGGCAAATCCTGGCACGTTCTAGAGATGAATAAACTCTCTCAGGAGTTATGCCACCCTGGCACAGCCAATCTAGATGGCTGAAGAGTGCTTCCAGGAAGAAGACAAGAAGGAAGATAGCAGCATCCTGCCATGGATTGCAGATAGGTAAGTCGCAAAGCTTTAGTTACTTTCATCACAGAAAGCACTGAAATCTAATAAATGAATTGGGTGAGCCGGTAAGTTTGGGGGTTGTCTGATTTTCTGCGGCTTCTAATGCATTACAATCTGCAGTGAAATCAAATTAGGCAATTTAGAGTAGAAGAGGAACCTGTGTTAAACCTAAGGTACGGCTTCAATTCAGCTTTAAAATGTTCCTCACTTGGACTAATTTTTGAAATTCCTAAAGCAGTAATAGTGAAGCACCTCATATTAACCCTTTTGGTTCCAACCATTGTATCCCTAATCGTGAACTCACACAGAGCAGCTAGCTTAATCCAGCTATCCATCAGCAAGTGCTTACTTATCCTTAATTTCTGCAGGAATGGGAATGTGCTGTTATTTATTCAGGGAGTATGTGCTTGTCTCTAGAGCGGCCAGCCAGCTAGCTGCTCCGCGTGAGTTCAAGCTTATGGCCCTCTGCATCAGATTGTGTAATTGTGGCCTCCAATGCAGGACAGAGTTTCACTTATGTAGTAGGGTCTGCCAGCTTGCTATTAAATGTGATTTGGGCAGTCGTAAAGCCAACCATCACATTTGTGAAGGTTGGCTTTTCCCCAAAAACCTTTCGTGTTCCCCTTTCTGGTAGCAAGAAAATGTATTTCAAGCCTGGAAAAAGATGTTAGCTTTGCTAAGCACAGGAAAGAGTTAAAACCCTATGCAGTGTTCTCCCCTGCCCCTTTTAGCTGGGCACACCACCCAGCTGTTTTGGGTGATAACTGATGAGCTGGATCACAATACAGGGGCTGCTACTCATCTACTATTTCTTCCCACCGGGCTTAAACCATTTTCTGGCACATAGCACTACTATGTGATAGAGATATAAATGGGATAATTGGGGTAAACTAAGTGTTAATAAGGGGTTGAACATTAATATTTTTTGCCAGGTTGCTTTAGTACATTATCTGTAGATCAGCCATCCCTTTGATCAATAGATATTGGAAACAGTAGATGAGAAAATAACAATATTGTTAGGCAATAATGTTATAGGATCCTAAAAATGTTTGTAGACACTCTGTCCAGTGGTTTTTTTTCACTGTAACAGCTAAAATAACTTCCATGTTCACACAGCAACTCCCCCATTCATTTTCTGTATGTTTTATGTTGGTTACAGACAGGAACTCTTTAAGCTTTAACTCTTTAAGCTTTTTTTGCCTAAAGATTATTTAAAACTCCCCAAATTGTATATTTTCTGAAAGCAGAGACTCTGTAGAATATAGTAATCAGAGCCAAGCCCTTCTGGTGGCATTCATCACATTTGCTGGCTCTTTGACTCCCACCAGGATTGTTGTAGGCTAACCTGTCCCTCCTGGGTACTCTGAACTATCATGGTGGGTGACAAGATAGGGACCTGCAAGGGTCTGATGGGGGTAGACAGCTTATTTAGTGCCCTATAGGTTTTTTGGTTTACTTTACTGTCACTTGAGTCACATCTACATTATAGCTGATATTGGTGAAAATAATGTGATCACACCGCAGGTCACCACAATGTCCAGGACTGTATGTTTACACCCTTTGCAGTGAATAAAAAAATACTTACCTGCCATGCATGCTTCTTGTAAAGAACCTCCAGCATCTGACACTTCTGTGTTTTAGATTTCTAATGGCCATTACGTCAAAACAGACCAGCAAAAGAAATTGCAACATGTACTACAGATAAAGTGAAGATCTTCAGAGGTACAATGAAATATCATTCTTCTTTGTGCAGGGAAATCATTTATCTTTTTTAGCACAAAGACAGATCCACGGAGGAACTTGTTACTCGGACTAGTAGGAGCAGAGTTCATTTAACTTTTTACCCACTTTTCTTTTTTTACACTAGGTTCACACATTTTTATAGAAGTTAACAAAGTTCCTATTGCCATGCTATCAGTGTAGTGCAGAATGAATAACTTTATTGGAATCTAGTAGCGGTGCCCAGTGAAAACCTTTTTCTTTGTCTCTATTCATTTCTCCTGCTTGTGGGATTGATGGGGCCCTGAAAGGGTAGTTTTTTTGCAATGCAAATATTGGTCACAGCGAGAATAGCTGTATTTGTGCAAGATGCATGTTCTGCTGATTTAGTTTTATCTGCATAAATAGTTTATCTGATATGTTTTTTATATTGTAGGCTACAGCTGCAAGCAAATAAATACACTAGATGTGGATGTTTGACAGAAAGAAATCTGTGGGTTGTCATTTTTCTTAAAAAGCTATTTTCCTGGTTGTTGTGATATTACAAAGGCTTCACTTCCCTCAGTATACAGCTTAGGGGTTCTGGCTTCTTTTGACTTCATTATTTCTTGTTCTTACTGAACACCTTTTAAACCATTCCTTGGAGCCTCTCTAAATGTATACAGCATTATCATCCTAAGTCCACTGCCCTAATGCTGGCATTAAAACCTAAAAGCTACTTCCCAAGAAAATTAAAATAAACGTTTATTTTTTTTTAATAAAAAAAATACTGTGCAAGAACCTGGGTGATACAGCAAACCTGAAATGGATCTGGTTCATGATTGAAAATGTTGGCCAATGAATATCAAATGATTTTTAGGAAATCTGTTCCAAGTGTTCTATATTACCAGGTTCTCCCATGATAGTTCTTCTCCAGTTATGGAGAATTTTGATAGATCAAGCCCAATGTGTGTCTCTATTGGTGTTTAAAGGAAGAAAACCAAAAAAAAAAAAAACACCTTTAGTCCTGCAGATCAATCGATCCGTCTGGAGGTTTCTTACACCGGGCCTTTTTTAAAAAAAAACACAGACACCCCCTTTATTTAAAGTGAAAATTCTGAGTTTAGGTATGCTTTAAGTTGCTTGCCAATTCCTGTGCCCTTCTGGCTTAAGTAAAAGCTGAGCAGCTGTCGGCCACAAATATATGCCAGGCTATGTATTTGGCTAGGAAAGCCTGGAATAAAAATTGAAATTCTTACCTTCTATAACACAGCTCAACAAAAAAAAAAACTTTTTCTTGCCAAGGATTATTCAATATATTTAGTGTATTTCAGGTCTGATGAATCCAGAAATAACATCAGTTTCATTGAATTGGCTCTAGTTCTTGTGATACAGGAATCGGAATGGACGTTTTTACCAACAACTAATGTTAACACATCATTTTATTATTAATCTTTATTTACACCAATGTTTTGCATTGTATATAATAAATGTAGCATTATTTTCTTGAAACTTTCATTCGCCTTCTTTTTATTCATACATCTTTTTTTTACAGAAATATGAGTTCTTCAAGAAGAAGTTGTTTAAATGACCCTAATGTATTTTGCTACATTTGTGGTAAATATTCCCAGCAAAAACTGAGAAGAAACATTACAGAATTTGTGAAACAAGCATATCTTGCAAATTTTGGTAATAAACTGGGGGACCAAGAAAGGTATTGGGCTCCCCATATGGTATGCAAAACTTGTGTAGAGTGTCTACATCAGTAGAAAAATGGAAAACTGAGAAGTTTAAAATTTGGTGTACCTATGGTATGACAAGAGCCCAAAACTCATCATAATGATTGTTATTTTTGTGCTATGAATTTCTTCAATCGTTACAAGAAAAATAAGTGGGAGTACCCTGATTTGGAATCAGCAAGACGACCTGTGCTGCATGGTGCTGATGTTCCCATACCAGTGTTCAATACACTCCCTGATATTCCTGTATCCGACATGGAGGATATACAGGGTTTGGAGTGTAACCCAGGAGTTAGCAGTGGAAGTGAATATGAAGGAAGTGTTTAATCAAACCAGCATTTCTCCCAAGAAGAGCTCAATGATTTAACACGTGACCTAAAGATGCATACACATGTCCAATAATTATTGTTGGAAACGAAAGACGGATTGGCCAAAAATCGTTCTAAAAGTGACCAATGACGCTGTTGCAACATCCCTAGACTACTAGCCCATATGTGAGTACCAGAATACAGAGCAGAAGACTGGCGGCTTTTCATAGTTCCACTCAAAATTTTAAATCTGTTTTACTGCATAATGGCAATTGCTATGCATCAATTCCAATTGGTCACTCAAAAAAACTTAAAGAAGAATATGAAAATATCAAAATGGTCTTACAAAAGCTTTGCTATCATGAACACCAATGGCCCATATGTGTTGATTTAAAAATGGTAAACGTCCTACTTGGACAGCAAAGTGGATACACAAAGTACCCATGCTTTATCTGCTTGTGGGATAGTAGAGCAAAGCAGGATCACTGGAAAAGAAGGGACATCTAAAGGAAAAAATGAAAAAAAGTTACAGCGAAAATTTTTTAACAAGCCAATGGTTGACAGAGAAAAAATCATTCTCCCTCGACTACACATAATGTTGGGATTATTGAAGCAATTTATTACAGCTCTGAACTAGGATGGTGATTGCTTCAAATACATATGTAGATTCTTCCATGGATTGAGTACTGAAAAATTAAAAGCAGGAATCTTTTGTGGACCCCAGATTCCGAAACTGATAAATGATTCAAATTTCAAGTTATATGACTGATACTGAAGCTTCTGCCTGGCACAGCTATGTCATGGTTGTGAAGAACTTCTTGGGTAACCATAAAGCACAAAACTATAAAGAACTGGTACAAAACTTGCTCTTAAACTTTAAAAATTTGGGTGCTACTATGAGCATAAAGGTATACTATCTCCAAAGCCATTTGCAAATTCCAGAAAACCTTGGTGATTTCAGTGAGGAACAAGGGGAGAGCTTCCATCAAGATATAAAGGTGATGGAAGAAAGTCAGGGCAGATGGGATAGACACATCATGGCAGACTACTGCTGGAGCCTTCAACGTGAATCATTAGCATAAAAGGAAATCATACAAATGGAGTTTTTCAATGACTTCTTTGTGATTAGTTCTGTAAATATACTGAATATATTGAAAGAAAGTATTTCAAAATTTTAATTTTGTATACGTAGGTATATCTAGCTTAATTTTGTCTAATTTTCATGTTTTATTAGTTTTCTATGAAGTCATTATTTCAAAAACTAGTGCCAATCTAGCAAAAACAATACCATATTTGGAATCTGTGCATCAAACATAACCTAAAATGATTTTAATCTGTTTAGCAAGAAAATGTTTGTTTACTAGTGTAATGTATCATTTTGCAGCAAGGCTTTATTTGTGATTTCCACCTTTTCAGTCTCTTCAATTGCTTACCACAGTCTGCCAGAAAAATTCAAGCTAGAGACCTATTTTATAGCAATTTCCTGTCCTGTTAAACTAGCTTTCACCTTTAAAACTTAACAGTTCCTCAATTCTTGGATCTTAAGACCTGCATGTCTGACTTCTTCTGATAAATGTACGCAGCCCTGCTGCTGTTAAGGAAACAACCCGCTTCGTGCACCATGCTTAGTCCCAATGAATTAGAGAATACTCAAAGAAGGAGTCATTAGTGGTAATCCATACTCAGCTAGTGCTTTATTTAAATCCAGACACAGGTAATTCAAAAGAACATCACGGTGCCTTGACATGTTTCCTACTAGTAGGATGAAGGCTAAACAATGCCATTTTATTTTTATGGTTTTTATACATGGCAGGGAATTCTGTATTAGGAAGTTTTGTGATTGGTAACAAAGTTAAATTCTGCAGTATACTTTTATGTATAATTTTTTTTGAAGTCTTCAAACAAGAAAAGGGTTACAGAAGAAAAAAATGGGGGCAAGGGAAAGGGGGGGGGGGTAGTATATACCACATCAAATACCAAATATACTGCCACATAATAAAAAAGAAATATACATAGTCAAAGTAAATATAGAAACAGTATCTAGTATGTAAACAATAATATTTCAAATATCTGGAGAAACCTCCTTCACAAACAAAAGGGGAGTCCATGTGAGAAGATTTATATAATGACCTTGGGGTCAAATAAGATCAAGCTGAAATTAACATATATAATACAATACAGATTAATACCCCTGTACATAACAACATTTCACCGAACCTGTATCTTATGTCAGGTAGGACTGGAGTACCAGAGAATCTTTGTAGCGTACCCATATATTCCATGAAGACCTTGCAGCCTCTCTGTTCTCCTCCCATGCAATCTGTGAGTGCATGGCCTTAATGTCATTGATTTCACAAAACCAATTACTCTGCCTTGCCGTAATAAAGTGACGTAACAGAACTTTTTTAATACTTTTAAGGGAACCTGGCAGAATATGTAAAAGAGTAATAGTAGGGCATGGGTACAGGTCTTTATCCGTAATTTGGTTATAAAGATCAAAAATTTTCATCCAGAAAGCATGGATGGGTGGACAAAAATTCCAAATATGTATCATAGATCCATGTGCCTGTTCACATCTCCAAAAGATAGGTCAGTATGACTGGTCATATCTATGTATCTATATCTATATTGATCTTTACTGTACCTAGACATCTTATGTGTCGCACTAAACGATTTTGTTATTTGCTCACAGTCTAACGTCATACCTATTTCATTTTCCCAATATTTAAAAAATGGGGTAAACCTGGCCTTAAAAGTTGCAGTAAGATTCCGTATATACATGCTACCCCATGTGTCACCTGTTCTTTTCGTAGAATAAGGTGCTCAAATTCACAAGGGTTTCTAAGAACAGATGAAATATGGTGTAGTGTCAGACTATAGGCCTGCAATTGATTGTATGCCAACCAGGCTGAGCCTTGTAGATCACAAGGAACTTGAAGGTCTCTAAAAGCAGGCCGTCTACCGTTATGTAAAATACAGCTAATAAAACTTTGCTCTAGTTTATTCCAATATAAAAAATTTGCTACTTCACAAGCTGGGGGAAATTCAGGTTTATTAAAGAGCAGTGTCAATGGACCTGGTCTTGTGGATAACAAATCCTGTTTAAGTAATGAATCCCATAAGGAAAGCACCAAATATACAGTGTGTTGGGGGGGGGGGGTGAAATGAAGGCTGTACCCAGGGCAAAACTGACAAGTCGCAGGAGGTTAGAGCTTCATCCAGTGACACCCATAACTTTTCATTTCTAGATTTTAGACCAGTCCACCACTCTATGAAGGACCACTGCCAAGTAATACAATTTAAGATTCGGAATGGCTAATCCACCGTCTGACTTATTCATAGATAGGATTTGCCTATTAAGCCTAGAAAGGCATGGGATTAAACATTTAGGAGGCGGAGTCGCCACTGTGTAGAATTAGTACAACACCTTTGGGAGTATATCCATTTTCACTGAATTAACTCAGCCCAACCAAGATAGTCTCAAATCATTATAGGACCAGAGAGCATTCTCAATATTTATACTTAAAGGTATATAATTTAAATCTGCCATAGACGCAATATTGGATGATATTTTGATGCCTAGATATTTAATAGAATTACTCCGCAATCGAAAAGGAAAATTTCTACGCAATTGTGTTACTTGATTAGATGATAAAGACCTGTTAGGAGTCTTCATTTTGTCGTAATTACCTTTGAAATTACTTAATGCCCCAAACTGTTCAAATTCCTTCATAAGCGCTGGAAAATAAATATGTGGAGAGGTATTGTATAGGAGGAGATCATCTGCAAGGATAATTTATATTGATGGTCCCGGACCTGTCAGCCTTTGATATCTAAATTGTGTTCCTATAGCGTTGGCAGGATGTTCCATTACCAGAATGTATAGTATGGGCGGGAGGGGGCAACCTTGTCTGGTACCATTACGTATATTAAAAGAATCTGATAAAACCCTGTTCAAACAAGCCTGTTTCTTGTTAAACATGTGGCCCCAAACCTATCTGCGAGGCGACTCTTGTAAAAAAAAAATAAATAAATAAATTACACGGTCGAACGCTTTTTCAGCGTCAACCGATAAGACACATGGGAGCTGAATTTTTCTGAGCCCAGTTAATGAGGGATACGTTTTTAGAGTATTATCCCTGGCTTCCCTCCCTATTGTCAACCCTACTTGATCCAGATGTATATGTATAATATTAGGGATCAAAACTTTTAATCTATTGGCTATAAGTTTTGAATATATCCTGACATCCAAATTTGTCAAAGAGATGGGCAAAACCGTAATGTGGGCTTCAAGGAATTGAGTAGGAAAGACACAATCATCGAATATACTAATAAACATTGATAACAGAAGAGAGAAGAAATTGTCTTGAAATGTTTTATAAAACCCAGGAGTCAGGGTTAAGTACTCATTTGGGTCAAGAGTATGTTTATGTTTGGCTTCTAGTTGGGATATAGATTTCTAGGAGCCTCCTAATGGATCAATTCAATTTTTTCATCCGAGATGCATGCTTGATAAAATGGCCCCGCAATACACATTTAAGGGCCTCCCATTGAATCGGTAAGGGTGTCATGTTGGATTCATGGATATTTAAAAAATCTTCAATAAATTTTAGTTAAATCTGACATGCAGGTTGGATCTTTAAGGAGATTATCATTCAATTTACAACTATAACCATGTGTATTGGTTGGAGAAATATCGAGTAAAAAAAGACCGGTGCATGGTCAGACCATATAAAATTACCAATAATAGCTGAATGTTGCATAGTCATTAAGTACTGAGATACTCTAAATGCGTCTAATCTACGGTATGTGACATGCACCACTGAATAGTAGGAATAGTCTCTCTCACTCCGATGAGTTACCCTCCAAATATCCACTAAGGAGAATTGTTGGAGTAATTTGGTAAATTTAGATAGTTTTGCATGGGGCATAATGTAGTCTTTGGGGAGGAGTCTAGCATTAGATCAAATACAAAATTGAAATCTCCTCCTAGTAGCACCATTCCTTCCTGAAACTGCATACGTTTGTGGAGAATTTGAGAGCCATAAGTAATGGGATCTTCATTTAGTAAATATTTGCAGTAGTATATTTTTTCCCCTCAATCAACATTTTCAAAAATAGAAATCTACCATTAGGATCTGTTCATTGTGCTAAAAGCACATGAGGTAAGGATTTATGAATACTCCTCCTGATTTGGATTCAGCATAAGTACTATGATACCATATGGGAAAGTATCTATTTTGCATGGTTGGAACGTTATCGGTGCCGAAATGTCTCTTGGATCATACTAATGTGGACCTTTTGTTTGTGAACATTATAAAGTATTTGTGATCTTTTGTTGGAGGTAATAAATCTCCTAACATTATGGGAACATAACTTTAATGGGGCCATAGATACTGTGTCTATAAGGTTGAGGCAATTGAGGTAGGTAGAAGCGAAAATAACCTTCCCCGAGGAGCGGAAAAGAAGGTATGTAGCTAGAATAAAAGATAAAAAAATAAGGGAGGGGGAGAATAAATTAAAAGCGAGTATTACAGGTAATAATAGTATCAAGATGTATCAAAAGAGAGGTATTTCAAGAGGATATGTAGTCCTAGAGTGGTGCCCAGCCTTAGTTAATACACAAATGAAAGAAAAGGAGAAGCAAAGAAGGCTTTTAAAGGGCATGTAATAATAGCAGCTAATGCAATACTTTATATAAAAACTAAACAATGTTTGACTTGGAGTACAATTAAACACAACACAAAATATGTAATTATTTATCATACAAGGAATCAAGCTTGATGGTACACTGATAGTCGGTATATTTATTAAGTGTAAGGTAGTACTGTTTAAAACACTGGTGGTATAGAATTGGATTGACTGCTTGGTGAAAATAAGTTATCTAGAATACAGGTGAAGATAAGAAAATTGATACAAGGCTAGGGGATGGCTGTAGATCAGAGGGGTTGGATTTTTATCAAATATATTTCAAATTGCTACGAAAATGACAGGAAAAGGAAGAGATTTTTCTTTACCTGTAGAGGGATGTAAAATACTAAACAGATATTCGCTCTCCAAAGTGAGATGATGAATACTGTCAAAAAATAGACATGAAGTAAGATAACTGTCATTATAGACTATTATCCATTAGTATCATCTATTCATTAGAGTAGTTAAATAAGGAGGTTTAGGTTAAAAGGGGATAGGATGGATAAAGATTTTAATTAAGATTGGTACTTAGTGGGTGAACACCCAGGATAACGTTTATGGAATTAGAGAGAGATGAGGTTTCAAGTACACAAGGAAAATGGGGTTGGATATTGCCTGCAAGATGATAATGACAGATTAGTCTGTAATCAAAATATAAGAACTGGGTAGGGGTTAGTGAAGGTCTAAGATTAAATACTCACTTTTTTTTGGATAAAAAGGAAAAGAATGTCCTGTCAGCAGGCAACCAGCACAAAGAGCTATTACAGGTACTCACACACTAAAAGTACAACGGACTCAGAAAGTCCAAACAAAATCTTACCACAGTAAAAGCCCTACTTAGGGGAGTGGAGGGCTAAGAACCAAAAAGGGTTGTGACTTTTTAAAGGTTCCGTGCCTGAGCATAACATGGAACATACATAAGTGCATTTACATATAGTGTGCCAATATAACCCTGAGATAGCAACAATGTTGCTGAGATAGTGCAACAATACTTAAAACAGGTATCATACAAACAGGTAAGTACCAAACCTCGACTATACGGTAGTCGATATCAGCGAATCTGAACCGTAAACCTGAGGACACCAGACGTGGAATAACAGGAAATCCAATTGCAGTATAGCATAGCAGGAAGTTTACCCCGATTAGTCAAGCTATGAAATAAGGATGTATTGGTTTTCCAAGTCCTGCTTTAACTTGTGCCCATTGAGGTAAGTCAATTGGTGGAAGATTCAGGGTGGTCATCATCTTAGGGAGATCTTCTATATCCTTAAATATCAGGACTTGTCGAACTTGTTTGCTTGTTAAAGCGAACCTGCTACTGGAAGGGAAAGCCCCAGCGGGTATTGTATATCCCTTGATTTGAGCTCATCCAGAAGGAGTTGAGGGCCCTGCGTAGAGCCAAGGTACGTCTCAACAAATCAGGGAGAAACTGTAATTCTGCGCCATCAATTTCCATATAATGCTTTTGGCGGGCTGCTGCAATAATTTCCTCTTTTACATTTCAATAATGACTCTTGCATTTTACGCCCCTCGGACAGGTAGGATCAGATGGTTTAGGGCCCAAAGCCCTGTGTGCGCTATCAGTGAGAATGTCCGTATCAACAGGACATCTCAGCAGCATATTAAACACTCCTTTGGCAGTATCCAATAAATCGGGCAGTGGTGGCCTCTGGCCGCCCTCGAATTCGCACGTTATTGCACCTATTGCGATTTTCCAAATCATCAATAGATCTAAAAATTATATTAATCTTGCAGGCATGCTCATTAGGCAAGGTTTTAACGTTGGTCACTCTGTTGGACATTACATTATAATCTGCCCTAAGAACAGTCCTGTGTGGCTTCTATATTCCTTTTAGGTTCTGCTACTTCTTGCCTAAGGCCTCAAGGCGGTGAGTATGTGCTTCCAAATCTACTCTAGTAGGTAAAGAGCTTGATTTCATTAAGGGTAGATGATGGCTGGAGCTCACCTGAAGGATTTGCACTGTCCCCGCCTGTAACAGGCACTGCATGTGTAAAATAAAGGAGCATCGTGGTCGCCCCTTGAGCCTGCAGCATCGTCAGCCATCTTGGATTCCCCTGTAGAGTGCTGAGATTGCGGGAAATACCCCTGTATGTCTCCTCCGTTCGGTCCCCGGAGACCACGCTGGCCACCGGATGCTTCCCCACTCCTTTTATTAGGCCGTATGTTTTTCGCCAGCATGAGACTTCCACCACAGCAAAAGAATGCTCAGGCACGGAGCTCTGTCACCCTGCTTCCTTACCAGGCCATGCTCAAGCTATGCCCCCTGCAGTATACGTTACAGTGTAAACCATTTTGTCTGGGTATTTGTCTTCCCTCATTCCTTATCCTCTTTTGACGTTAAACCTGTCTAACTTTTTTTTAGGTGATATTGGAAACTACTACTATGGGCAAGGACACCCTATGAAGCCTCACAGAATACGGATGACCCATAACTTACTTCTGAACTATGGGCTGTACAGAAAGATGGAAATCTATGTGAGTTCATTTCTTTATTTGTTATGCATTTTTTTTTTATTTTTGTTTACTGAACTGGATTTAATATGCTTTGATGCTACCCCATATTACATCCCATATATAAATATATATAATTATATATAATTTTACTATATGATATGTGTTACTTTATTTTGTTGAAACTGTACCTTGATGACATAGTTGATGTGATAGGACGGATAGAAATTCTGTATAATTCTACTACATTAGGTAGACAGGTAAGTTTAAATTAGAACCTCATCTGATGAATTTCTAGCTAAAATGGGGAAAGGATAAAATATGTGCCAGGTTTGTTTTTTATCTCATTGGTGAGGAGTTCCCTGACTTCCAGTCTGCAGCAATACATATTTTTATAACTACCTATAATGACTACCTGTATAACCTTTGTCAGATTTTATTTCTGTCTGTGATTTGGGTTTTCAAAGGAAGTAATCATTACTACAAATAATGGGAAATCTCTCTTGCAGAGGCTCAAACAGTAATAGGAACCTGCCAAGTTCTGAACTTTCCTCATTCCAAAAGGGATTTTCACACTGGTCAATTAAGGTGCAGAGAAATGTTGCGTTCTACTCTCCCCTCCACTCTACAGTGGTGAAAAATTTTTTAAAAAAGCTAAAGGCCATCATTGGGCAAAACTCTGTCAGAATGCTTCTGTTTGTGCAAGTGTCCTAAAAGGGGTGAACATCTTTCTTCAGTGCTGGTTTTAGACTCAACCAGTAGTTTCCACTAGTAACATTTTTTTTTTCAATAAAAGAAAAAAAAACTTCAGGTGTTCCCCGAACCTTTGAAACTTCTTCACTGGTATTCACTGCCAGCCATCCGGCTGGACTGGACGTTGTGGGGGCTCTGAAAGTGACCTTGAGGAACTTTGCTCCATGTGAGCACCTTGTGGACTTGTTAAGATAGCTGCAGAGCACTTTCCAGGTCCAGAGGCAATATCATTGCCTTTTCTGTTTCAGGAGACTTCCTTATAAGTAGACTTTCAGGCCAGTCATCTGAAGCTTCCTCATTTTTATTAGTTGCTGGGTTCCAACCTTTACTCTCCCCTCCTAGTTAATGTAATTTCTCTGGATGAAATGTCACTTGCTCTCTAGCTATTTCCTGCCACAACAACATTTCTCAACTGCTTCTTCTGCAAGATCCATGTTGGACTTGGAACCCCTGGCTTATTTTCTACATATAATTACGTTTTTACGCCTTTGTCTGCTTCACCAGTCAATCTTCAGTGTAACGGTAAATGAAAACCATAGGGAATCAAATATCATCTTTGCCTATAGATTAGACATCCTCACCCCGAAGCACACACTAGAGATGATTACAGACACAATGAAAGCTTAAACAAGCAAAAAATCTTATTTACCAAACACATACGTGACAAAACTTGGTAACATTTTAGGAACTATCACAGGAATTTACCCGATGGCACTAATCGCCAATTAACCAGAAGAGTTCTGTATTTTCTGGATGAATGTGGTTCAGGCTGTGTGGGTTTACCTTTCTACTACAGCTAGGAAAACTGGTTCACTTTTTGTTTTTTGGTTTGGCTCAGGAAAAAGCCCCTGAAAGGCTTCCACCTGATCTTCTGTTCTGTAAGTTTTACCATCTAGGGTTGAGGTGATATACCAGAATTATTGTTTATCATGTTAGTATTTCTAACTGTTATCACACTATGCACAGTTGCCTATCTGGTATTTAGTGA
Organism: Pyxicephalus adspersus; assembly: GCF_032062135.1. Lineage (NCBI taxonomy): Eukaryota > Metazoa > Chordata > Amphibia > Anura > Pyxicephalidae > Pyxicephalus > Pyxicephalus adspersus. The sequence goes on along the minus strand of NC_092861.1, from coordinate 81,505,365 downwards.
CTGTTTGCTTTGGCTGGGAACTCATGTTATCAATGGCTGTGAGCCTGGTAGGGTAAGCATTAGGCAGTTTTTCCATCGGCTGATGGTTGTCAGGGGTAGGTTCAACACCATAAAATCACAAGCCAATGGGACTGCTAATGATGTTTACCTTAAAGCAGAACTTTGCTGTAAGAATGGAAAAAAAGCCAGCCAGCAATTTATTTATTGCAGAAAGGACATGGAATGTCCCATCTTCAATAAAATAAACTTACCTTCTTGTTTGAATTTTTCCGGCCTGGCCCATCAAGATGTCAATCTTGAGCCTAGAAGAGGACTGGGTGAAGATGGTGGCAATGCAGTGAGAGTAGCATTCATAAAAAATTGCTAACATACAGGTTAGTTTGTTTTATTGCAGAGTGTGCACTGCATGTGCTTCCTGCTATAAACTACCTGCTTTTTTTATTTTATTTTTTACAGTATAGTCCTCCTTTAACTGTGGGTCAGTAGCTGCTGATTACACGATTTACCAGCCACATAAAAGTCATTGCTTTATAAACAGCTGGTGTCCAGGTTAAAGCTAAAGTTACAGTCAAGCCCATTGGAAAACAAAAGAACAGAGAATGTCACCTGTTCATGCCCATTACCTTGGCTCCTTTACTGCATGTAAAAGCAGGTATCGATTTTTCTTTAAGCACAAAATAAAGATATAACATTTACAGCTTGGATTAATAATTGCCCATATGTAAAACAAAATGATGCCCCTGCACATCCAGCCACAGCTCATGCAAACTTCATGTATAAGGTTCTTTATGAAGCTCTTTGAGCTGCAGGCAATCCCTTTCCCATGTTGGGCCTGCTCGCTGTGTTCCAGCCCACAACTTTTGCCAACCCACAGTCAAACTGCTTTTAGATATTTCAAAGTTTTTAGGATTTCCAAGTACAAAAACCCTCTTATAAAATTTGGAGATCTGGGTTTAAGCTTGTTGCCATGGAATATTTCTTGAAGGAATTTCTGGTACATTTGATATTTTACTCCTGATGATATTTTTTTTAAATTAATTATTCTTTATTTTAAAGCGCCCTCACAAGGCCACAGCAGAAGAAATGACCAAGTATCACAGTGATGAATACATAAAGTTTCTTCGATCGATAAGACCAGACAATATGTCTGAATACAGCAAGCAAATGCAAAGATGTGAGTTTATAATAATATTTTGTTATATTCTGTACAGAATAAGGAAACTTTAATAATTTTCCCCACATTTATCATGTGAACGAAAAGTTGAGTTACATGAGTTGGGACAAACCATATAGCGCTTCCAATTGTCAAATTTGTGATATGTTTAAACATTTTTCTTCCAGAAGGAAACAAAGATGCTGTAACTACTGAAAGTGGATCTGTGCCCAGACTATGTGCATGAAAGTGTTTACATATTGGTTGTTTTTTTTTCTTTATTCCTGTAACTTTTTATTGCAACAGTTCTTTACCAGCAAAGACACACTGCAATATAATCTTGGTTACTCCTCTCTGTTTTATCCAAAACAATAAACTATTGCCTTTACATACACAGTAATTACTTTAGAGTACAAGCACCTAAAGAAGTCAGGGATGGCTTTTACGTTGCATTTTGTTAAGAATACATAAATACCTAAATGCTTATAGTCTGGGCACAGCTGAACTCCTAATGGTGTAAGCTGGAGTTTTTAATAGTTCAAAGAGTTTTTGCCCATAGTTCCACTGTGACGAATAATTTACCCAATGTAAATCTTATAGGAAAAAAGATTTATTTTCTAACAGTATTGTGTGCCCACATACAGCACTGGTGTAAAACATTATGGCACCCATACTCTTAACACCAAGCAATCTCATTTTTCAGATCAGGCTTTGATGTAACCTTCTCTAAAACAAAGGCACCTGTTCAAGAGGGATACACCTGCCAAATATTTCCTTGTGCACTACAAAAAGAGTGTATTAGGGCAATGTCAGATGTGCTCTACAGACAAATTACCTCTCACAGCAAATTCTGAGCTGTATTCACAGCAGGTCACCTTTGTTCATGTCCTCTTATGAATAGCCATCTTTTGACAAATAAGTCAAGTAATAACCCTTGCTTCTGCCATGTTGATGAGTTCTCCAGCCCTTGGCAGAAGCTTTCTAACAATGAATAGAACATACATTTATCAAAAAAAGAAAAGGCTTAGCATGGTATATACATTTTATACAGAGAATTATAATAACTTAAAATGTTTCTTCTTCTGTTTAGTTAATGTTGGTGAGGACTGTCCGGTATTTGATGGCCTTTTTGAGTTTTGCCAGCTGTCTACTGGAGGCTCTGTAGGTAAGTCTGGCATTTTTTCTCTTTAATATGAGGTTTAATTTTTAGGAGTATAAATTACTTTCATATTGAATAAACAGTCTACAGTGGTTATAACATTCAACATAAAGGAACACCAATGAAAAGCTAAATGGTTTTCATTTAACTTTTATTTTCAGCTGGTGCTGTAAAACTGAATAGGCAGCAAACTGACATGGCTGTGAACTGGGCAGGAGGACTCCATCATGCAAAGAAATCAGAAGCATCTGGGTTCTGTTATGTGAATGACATTGTACTTGCCATCCTTGAACTCCTAAAGTAAGCTTTGACATTGAATGAATGTCTGATGTGTCCAATATTATATGAATATGTGTCCTATGTGTCTAAAATATAAATCTTTGTCTGCATGCTTGTCCTGGGGCAGGACATTGAATCCAATGGGTCAGCATTGCAGCTAGCAACCAATATTTTATTGAAATAGGTCAGTAACAGCAGCCTCCTGTGCTACCTTCGGTATTATTTATGCGTTACAATGTTCTTTTATTATCTGCCTCAAAATGTGCTGTAAATCCGGACATACAGTGCCTTTACTGTCACAAGGAAAACACCATTTGTAGTTCATAAAACTTCATGTGATGTTCTAATGCCCCCACTGGTGTGGCTAGTGGACATTATTGTCTGTAATCTGCATGCATGCATTACATGTGATTGGTTATATATAGTGCTTGTATATGCCAGTGTTGTACTTGCCCTGTTACATCACTAGCACAAACAGAGACACGTCTTGCATACACTCTTCTCTTAAGCTCATGGCCCAGCATGCACAATTTTTCTGTACATGTGCAGCCCATTCAATTAAATGAGCTTACCTGACTTTGTGCACACCAATGCAAACAGCAATGTGCCTGATTTTCAAAAGCACAGCATAAAGCCATAGCGGCAGAAGGTCCTTATAGCCCGTTTACAGAATGTCTGGAGGTGCAGGTTTCTTTGGAGTTGTAGACTATATGGCACTCACGAGTATACAGAAAGATATTTGGAGTTCCCTTTTTGTCTTTCACCAGTTGCTTTTACCATGCTAACAGCATCTAAAAGATGAATATTTTAAATATTTTGTGCAGAGAAGCATTGTAAGAAAAAAAATTATCTTTGACTAATGTATTGGCAATGATAAAGGTAGCTTTAGTTATTTTTTACCTTTTTTGCCTTTTAGGTTTAAAAGACAACATTATTTCTTTTTCACTTGTCCCCCATCCCACTGATTGGTTATCATAATGTTATATTTACTTTTAGCCCTGATTTTTATCTTTTATGAAAAAACATAACATTTTTGTAGACTAAGTATTGTCATTCTTGCCCAGTTTTCTCTTTTCAAACTGCTCAGAACCCCCTACTGTACCATCTTTACAACATAAAGGGTAATCACTTTGTAGTCCTAAGATATGAAATGGAGGGGCTTATTAATTCACTCGGGCAACACAGTAAATGAGCGTTGGACACTGAATTTCATTTTTTTCCTCTTTGTTTTGAACTTATTAAAGGGATCCTGGGAAATACTTTCAATGGTAAAGTTACCCAACCATTTACCAAAAAAAGAGTAAATAACAGATGTTCATTATTATGGGTTTATCACTTTAGGCTGTTGACCTGCTGCTGTACAGTGCAACAGTTTCTGTGCATTCAGGGTTACAAAAAGGAAATTAGTTTTCCTGAAGGAAACATTGGCTGATAAGTAAACTCTCACATCCTGAACCACATTCAGACAATAAAGGGAAATCTTTCTGGTAAACTAGAGCTAGGCAGAGGGATAGAAAGACAATGTCCTGGTTGACAAAAAAGACAGGCATTGCCTTTAGCAAGGGAAAAATGCTTGGTCTCAACCTTTTCTATTTGTAGAACCAAAAAGATTAGGTTCCTCAACTCACGGGTAATGACAAGAATGATTGTGAGTAAGAGTAAAATGAGAATACCAATATATATGCAATTCTTCTGCTGGAGAGGATTGGAGCTCTTACCTTTGGTAACATCCTTGATGACCCTCAAAGACACAGGTAGCTGTTACTTTGTTTCCACGGTATTGCACTTGAACCAGTGTTACCTACACATATGTTCATGCCATTCTTGAACCAAGAAACTTTTAGTATACCGTCACAGCAGAAGTTTAGGTCTAAAACCATTTGCTGTGCATGTTCAATAAACAAAGGATCTTCTCAACCAGCAGAGATAACTTTTGATGGCTTGGCAATATAAAATTAGACCTGAATGGGGTGCAGGTCGTGACCTATTGGCAAAAACAGAGTTTTCAAGTGGATTCCAGGCCATTTGTTGGTTGGGTCTTAGGAAACAAGTGGTATATCATTTACCAAAATTCTTTATTAAACATGTAGAAGGCTTTGAAGCATTTGAAAAGTGTAAGCAGCTTGTTAGGATGTTTCAGCACCCCATATAGAAAAACAATAGGTACAGTGGGAAGGTATTTGCTGCCTTAAATGCTTTGAAAGACCCAAGACTAGAGACAGCACTAGTAGAAACAGGCTGATCTAGTTTTGCTAGTCCTAAATGCAGTCACATCTGTTATTTATATAAGGTATAAAGGGAGGCAAGGGCTGGAACTTAAGTTTGTTATTCAGTTAATAGATTAACTTACATTTTTTTTCACCTAGATACCACCAAAGAGTGTTATACATTGACATAGACATTCACCATGGAGATGGTGTTGAAGAGGCTTTCTATACCACTGATCGTGTTATGACTGTTTCATTCCACAAATATGGGGAATATTTTCCTGGCACAGGAGATCTCCGAGTAAGTTTTCTTTACACTGCATGAATGAAAATAAAATATTAGTATTTTTAGTATTGTTCTTGTAATATTCCACCAATAAACTGAATTAAAATTATTACTTTAGACTTTAGTTTAAAGCCGTTACTGCTGTTACAAAGGAACAGCTTTGAAAAACACTGTAAAAGTCCAAAATAACGGAAAGTCAAAACCATGTATGCTGTCACTAGCACTTTTTTTTTTTTTAATATTTTATTAAAAATGTTCTCATAGCGGTACAAAGACCATAGGAAAAACATTAAGTGCAGCAAACAGGTAAGGTCATAAGACACAGTAAAATCAAATTTTCCAAAAAAATAGGATAAACTTTAGGAAATGGATTGAGCTCAATATAAAAAGGTTTTGTCAAAACAGAGTTGGGTCATACAGCACTGGCCCTCTGGTAAAAAAGAAGGAGGGGAAGGTCAAGTAATAGATCAAGTAATAGTTCATGTAACAAACACAGCCTATGCGAAAGAGGGGAGGAATAAAATAGGGAAATATGAGAGGAAGGAAAGGGGAGAGGTCTCGGAGCAAGAAAAGGAGTGTGTTGTCCACAATGTCTAAAACTTTGGGGTATATGTTAATCCAGATGTGCTAAAAACTAGGGGTAGCTCTTAAACAAAAAAAAAAAAAAACATCCAGGCCATCCAAGTAGAAAAGTATTGGTATTTTTGTGCATTCTCCTCAGCAGCCAGCTCCTCCATACATTTGGGGTGCGCCAATGTCTTGGAACCACCACTCTGGCCACGGACAGAAAATGTTGCAGAGTGCCCCTTCTAGCTGACATAGTAGGACCTGGGACCACAGAAAAGAGTGTGATTAGGTAGGTTTGGCCGCTTTGGCAAAAGTATTGTAGGGTCCCAGGACTACTCCCCAGAATAAATAGTTCTTTGAGCACTCACATCATATATGTAACATGGTGCCTTAACTCGACCCACAACGCCAGCATGTCTCCGAACTTGTGGATATCTGCAGGGCATCTGTATATTCGGGTGGGGATCTTATAGTTCTTCTCCTGTGATTTAAAACAAGGGAAGGCCGAGATACCTTGCTATAATAGGAACTTGTGTAGATAAGACATAATATGCGTGATTTGGGATAGTTATTTAGCACTTTTTTGGTGTTTTATAAAATACCTTCAAGAAGTCAAGGGAAGAGGTTTGTTAGGACTAATTTGGTTTAAATAAGGGTAACTTAAATATTACATATTAAAAAAAAAACCTACAATGAAGGTCATATGACATAAGTGATTTTGCCTAAATGGAATGGGCATTAGGGGACCTTTTGAGGGAATGTGGGATAAGGTATGTAAAATTACTACCGTATTTTCCGGTGTATAAGGCGACTGGGCGTATAAGACGACCCCCGACTCTAACCAATCATTTGGGGGTCGTGTTATATGCCCAGTATTGTACTGTT
>NC_092861.1:81474817-81498602 GCF_032062135.1 Pyxicephalus adspersus | reverse complement strand
AGAGCCAATCCAGGCTCTCCACTGGAGAGCCAATCCAGGCCCACGTCCTGCTTTTCAGCTTACACGAGTCCTGCTGTAAAGCAACGCGAGCCTGCCCAGGAGGACTCGTGAAAGCTGAAAAGCAGGAAGACAGAAGGAGGCACAGGAGGACTCGCAGGGACGCCAGACCAGAGAGGGGACTCGCGGGGACACCGGACGCTGCAGGTAAGTACTGGTACCCGGCGTACAAGACGACCCCTGACTTTGTCATAGATTTTTCGGGGTTAAAAAGTCGTCTTGTACGCCGGAAAATACGGTAATTAAACCACGCCCTAGTCAGAAGCAAACGTTTATCTCCTAAGCTTAAACTTAAGTAAAATATAGGTCTGACTCCCTAAATCTGAAAATTGTAGAACAAGACAAAATACACTGTAATGATCCTATTTCTATAATGTATTTTTTAAATAAAGTCATCGATGTTTATAGCTCAGGCACCCAGAACTGTAACACTGGCTTGGGAAAGAGTCCACAGTCCTGTGTTAATTTTTCCTTTATCTTATGTGTCTTTAAGGTTTTTTTAAAATAATGTTTTTTTTATTTTTCCAGGATATTGGTGCAGGAAAAGGCAAGTATTATGCGGTCAATTTCCCAATGAGGGATGGAATTGATGATGAATCATATGGACAAATATTTAAGCCAGTAAGTATAATGCATCATTTAAATTCCCAGTGTGGACAAAAATGTAATATATATGGTATATGCAAAGTTATCTTTATATACATTTTATGTATGTGGGTGAGCTTTCTGAAAAAACAAATAATCTTGCCTGCAGCAGGATTTAAACGTTTACTTTCCTTTTTATTACCCGGTATTTATGCTCGTTATCTTCAATCAATAAGGACTGCTTTGATTTTATATCATATTGTTTTCCCACACAGATCATTTCCAAAGTAATGGAGATGTACCAGCCTAGTGCGGTGGTTTTACAGTGTGGTGCCGATTCGTTGTCTGGAGATCGCCTGGGGTGTTTCAATTTAACGGTAAAAGGTAACTGTAATATCCCATTTCCTTTTGTTACATCCTTTCTTCATTGTAAAACAAAAAAAGAAAATACTCTTGTAGTGAGCAAGCAGTTTAGTTACCTTGCCCATACATGGCGATCATGTTACAATACCTGGACCTGACTTTTGGCTTCTTGACCAGAGCGCTGTTGCAGGAGAGCAGGTGACATGCTTTCCTATACCTGGAAATGCTCGCTGACTGTAGTGAAGCCTAGGTAATATATGTAAGTATATGTAAACCCAATCCCTAAAATATCATGTAAGCTTTAGAATGTTAATGTACAGTGACTGTAAAATTTTCAGTATTTGTAAATCTGCAGCTTTTATTAAAATACCCGGTGATCCCTACACCAAGGTTAAAGTGCACCAAACAGACTACGGACAATAAACTATTTACATATTTTTAACAGGCAGCATAAGAGCTGTAAACCATATCATTGTGACTTTTCACTGCTCTTTATATGTGAAATTATTCATTCACAATGAACACATTTGGCTTTTAACAGCTTAGAAAAACCTGCTGGTTGTTTACACTGGTGTGCTAATGACATTTTCAGTTGTTTCCAATGCCAGTTGGCACCAACATAATGGCTCATTCTCATACATTGAATATATTTATAGTAATTTGTTTCCAAGTCTCCCAGTTTGTCACTTGAAATATATAAAGTCAGTGCAGTTTCTTAAGAGGCTATATACTGTATTGTCATTTTATATCCCACATCCCTGCTTTGAATTTACTCTTTTGTGTGTGTCATTTTTTTTGCAGGTCATGCAAAGTGTGTTGAAGTTGTAAAAACTTTCAACTTGCCTTTGCTGATGCTCGGTGGTGGAGGATATACGATTCGCAATGTTGCTCGCTGCTGGACATATGAGACTGCTGTAGCACTGGATTGTGAAATTCCAAATGGTAAGTGTAGTAGACGTGAACTGTACATGGCTTTATTTATGCAAGCATTGAGTGAGGTAATTTTTTTTTTTTTGGTCAAATGTCTTTATATTGGAATTTTGTTTCAATATAGCAAAAACTAGTAATGGTAGAATGAGTTACAAAGACTATAGAGTTTTGGGGATGGGGGGGACCAGAGAGGATTTTAAATATTGCATGCATAAACATTAACTAGAGGATACAAACTATTAGACATACTAGAGAAATACATTATATTATGTTAAGTTTTGATTATATACAATTTTTTCTGTTTAAAATGCAACTTGGATTTAATATATTTCCTGTCTTCTACTATTTGCAGTTGACAAACATTATTTATGTTTTATTTGCTGATTTAATGTGTTTAATATTTCATGTATTTACTTTTTCTCAGAGCTACCATACAATGATTACTTTGAATATTTTGGGCCAGATTTCAAACTTCATATCAGTCCTTCTAACATGACCAATCAAAACACGCCTGAATACATGGAGAAAATAAAGTAAGTAGATTTAGTGCACATGTGTTATTTTGTGTTACCTTTCACTTTGCTTTTATTTTTGCTTTTAAACCTATTCATACTTTATGGTATTAGAAGAGATGTATCTGTGTCTATTGGTATTTAATGCAAATGGTTCTCCAACAATTTGATCCTAAAACGTTAGATACATTTAGTTGTATATTTATCCCAACTCCATCCAGAACATTTTAGGATAGATTTGAGAAGGGTTAGGTTTTAACTTGTATTTTTGTCAGTGTAATGTAATTTCCCTGTTTCCGCATTTGTAGGGCAGAAGATTATGGAAAATCTCCCCAACAGATACAAGCTTTCACCTAGTCAGGACTATTTCCCTGTAGGGAAAAATACTACAATAAAAAGCTGACCACTCTTCTCCAAAATGGTTTGGGCATTAAATGAAGAATTTATTGACTGATTTTCTGCTAAAAAAGTAGGAATAAGGTGCTCAGACTTTCAGCTATAGGGAAGAGACAGCCATTCAGTATAAGATGCATTATGTCCAGCATACTTTAGGACACCCTCACCTCTGCATGGGTTCCTATTTCAGTGTTGTTCTGCCCCCCCCCCCCCCCCCCCCCCCAAGTCATAGCTGAAGGAGGAGCAGCTATAAAGCAAACAACTGTTTTGTTCATTTCAACCTTGATGACATCCCCCCCCCCCCCCCCTCCTCCCCCCAATCCCTTCAGTCTCCAGCACTAATGTGTATTTTGCTTTTACCATTTTTCAGTCACCAATAACAAAACAAAAAAAAAACTGCATATGTGTGTTAGTCATCTCATTACTCTTCCCTATTTCCAGCTGTACATCACCATAGGGCTTATGCACCACAGTCAGTTTACAGGCATTAAAAACATTTGCCAGCAGATCTCTTCTTTCAAATGACCCCAGCTGTCAACAGATTTTTAGATTTTAAAAACTTTGAGCCCGCAAAACTCCGTGGAACTTCACTGGACACCACAACACAACTTTTATCAATGGGATAGGCTATGGTGTGTGTAGCGCAGTGTAATGATGGCTGCTTTACAGTTGAATGGACGTTTTGACAAGTCATTATTAGGAAGCTGATGGTGAAAAAGTGAGACAAAGTGACAGAGTAAGAGGAAGTATATGTCCCTGCACTCCACTTCAAGTGTACACTTATGGTTGTGCATATGTTAGAAAAAGTATTTATTAGCTTATTTAAAATCCTTATAGATATGTTACCCCTACATATTTATCTGTATTGTTCAGTGGAGGCTAATATTCAGACAACTTCCTTAATTTGATAAACCTGAATCATTTTAGTCTAATTTATTTTTATGGCATTGCACATGTTGCTGTTCTTGATCACACTTCTATTGTTTTGCTCCTTAGACAGCGCTTATTTGAAAATCTACGTATGCTGCCACATGCACCTGGTGTCCAGATGCAAGCCATACCAGAAGATGCCATTCAGGAGGACAGTGGAGACGAGGAAGGAGAAGATCCAGATAAGCGTATTTCTAGTGAGCAGTAATAATAATTATTACCAGTATGAATGTGTTATGTATGTGGGTTGTCAACTATTTTGTCACTTCAGCCAAGTAAAACAAGGATTTCTTCAGATAATGTTAGAAATTTGCAAAGCTAAGTGATAATGCAGAGGTTTAGGCTATGTTCAGACTGGCCATGAGATTGGGGTGCGCTTACTGCTTCCTCATCCCACTGAACAGCTGCGTCGGGAAAGACGCTACAAGTAGCTTCTCCCTTCAGCAACACATCTGATGGCTTACTGCTTCAAGTGCAAGTGAACAATTCAAAAATGAGAAAATAGATTATGGCAATTGTAAGTAAGTAAATGTAAAGTTTTTAGGAATTCTTAAAGCCAGTCTTTGGGCAAAAAACACCGGTCACAGCATATTACCTGTAGCTTCTAAAACCTGAAAAAAATTAATTTGTCTACAGTGTATACATGTGTGAATGGTGATATATAAGCACCCCAGGCTAGGAGAGCCTTCTATTCTAGACTCAGGTTGTAAATGACTTTTTTTTCCCAGCTGAGATTAGACCCATCATATTCCTATGCTTTTGAATGCTGGAGACTTAGCCACTGGGGTACTGGCATTAGACAGCCAAATGGCAGGGGTATGGCCTAATACAAGGGAGAAAACTTGGTTTAATTTTAATTTATGATGTTCTGAATAAAGATTGGGAAAATAATCCTCCTCGCATATTAATGACCAAACTGAAAAGCTCAAGTATGCAAAGTTGCCACAATGATAATGTATGCACTTTGGTGGACAAGACAGGGTTATTAGCCAAGTTGTAAGCAAGAATAGGTAAAAAATTGCCTTCAGGTGAGAAGATATCTATTCGGAAACTATGGACAGGGAGATAAGTTATTGTCTTAGGGTTAGTCATTGCTTCATGAAGATTTGTCATCTTCCAAAATTGACGACCAGTGCAGCAGTCATAGTGTTTTGATTGGTTCTTCTTTTATACGGTTTTCCTACAAGCTGGAGAATCTAAATGTTTGCTAAGTGCCTCCAGCTTCCTTGGGTGGTCAGGAATGGCCCAGTAATTGCAAGTGATATATAGAATATACTTATGGTTTTAGTTGTTAGGCATTTTATCCACCTATACTAACCCTAATGGTTTGTATGCTTGCACTCGGCAGTACTATAAACTTTTTTTTTTTTAAGCAAGATAGTTACCCCTTTAAGGGGCAGAAAAGCGTGTTTCCTTTTGATATAAATGTAGTCAGTTTGCCAGCTTCATTTAAAATAAGTTGACATAACAATGAAAAGATATATTGAATATTTTTGGGGGCTCCATTGACCTATTTGTGACTACACTAAAAATATATCTATTTGTTTTCTGAAGCATGACTGCTTTCTTTTGCATTCTAATAATTCTGCACTCTAGTACGAGCTTCTGACAAGCGGATAGCCTGTGAAGAAGAGTTCTCAGACTCCGAAGATGAAGGTGAAGGAGGAAGACGCAATGTTTCTGATCATAAAAAGGGAACAAAAAAAGCTAGACTTGAAGAAGATAAAAAAGAAAATGATGACAAAAAATCAGGTTTGTGCATCTGGTTCATATTTCAGTTTAACATACGTCTTTCACATCTGTGTGTATTTAGCTTTCATGTATCTATCACTTCTGCATCGAACATGGTTTATATTACTTGTCCTGCATATGTTTTAAACTAATTTTGCTCATTTGCAAGGTAAACACTTCTTTATCCCATTTTTTTTATCTGTAGGATAGAGCGTTGACTGTGGGATGTTTTTACTATTGGGTGTATTAAATGTAAATATGGAAAATAGGTGCTGTAGCAATAGCAAACAGGTAGATTTTAAAGCAACTTTTCTTAACCCTTTTCACATGGAGGGAACCCTTAAAAAAACTTCAATCTCCAAGAAACCCCTGCTATAATTATTATATTAATTCATTAGTGCATTAGTGTGGTGGTCAGTAGGAAGAATGCCTCTTACATTGCTGGCCGTTGGGAATAATGTCACCCTTACATGCCAAAAAGATTCACTGTTCTAGATGTTATTCTTTATAATTTGTCAGAAAAACTGCATTGTATGGAGGATGTGACTTGCTCACCTGGCTTCTGGGGCAGAGCTGCTTTGTGAAACCCCCTATAGGCAACATGTCTGCCAACCCAAGTAATTTTGTGTTTCCCATATACTTTAAAAAGTTGATAGTTTACATTATTCCTTCTTGGTCACTTTGTAGCCTCCTGCCCTTGTACTGTTTAACTATGCTGGGGGCATCTTCTATGACCAGTCTGAGATTATTTACCAATCTAAACCCTTACAATGATCTGTAACATTCTGACCAGCCTAGTGATTCCTTCAGAGCAATGCACAGCGGGGAAGGGGGGCACAGGTGATCTCTTGCTGGGATAACTTTAATGTTTCAAAGTTTGGCTAATTGTGTGGGTCTCTCTATGGAAAAGATAATCACCGTTTAATGAATATTTACTGCTTTTTTAGTTTTGGAGAAAAGGTTTGAGAGTTTGGTACAGCAGTACATGATAAAAATTTCCCAACTGCTTGTAATTTCATGAGAGATTTTTCTGTTTATGGACTGCCTAAATATGTATTCCCATTATGGGATACAATTACCGTACATAAAGAAAAGCATAAAAAGCTAGGCCTATAAATCTTTCATTTGTGAAAAAGCTGTGCTAATTTCTTAGTGCTAACCAAATAACCGTGCTAATTTCTTAGTGTTGTGTTACACATTTTTCACAAATTGAATATTTCTTTAAAATTTTACTATAGCAGCTTTTGATTGATTGTATACCATTTTTATATATGGCAAGTTAGCGTGATTATTTTTCCTTTATAAAAAATTCAGTTTAGCGAAAGTCATTTTTATGCAAGCACAATACTTTTTCTGCATTATAATTCTTTATTACAGCAGTGTTGGCCTTTATATAGTGATTAGATGATCTTCATGATAAAACTTTGGCATTACCAGCTGTTTCTGCTGCATTATGAATGAATATGCCACAACCCATTGGACCCAGGTTTGAGGACAGAATATTTTTAGTTCAGAGAATTTTATAATTTGATGAATTTGGAACTTCTTTATAACTATAGAATAAATATTAGAACAAAACATGTAGGTAAAGCTACGTACACACGTTAGAATTTTGTTGTTGGAAAGGATTTATCACAATCCTTTCCAATGACAAAAGACTGAAAGATGAATGAAGGAGCGCTGTACCTGTTTTGCTCTATGGAGAGGGGAGAGAACGCACAAGCAGCAACCCACTGCTCTCTCCCCTTCACATGCATTGTGGTCGTTCGTGGATCTGTCAAGAAGTATCCATGAAAGACGCCGGTCGGCCGCTGTACACACGTCATTCTCATCTGTTACTATCCATGAGACAAAAATTGGATGAGAATTTGTAGTCTTGGAAGGTTGGGAAGAGAAGGGTGCTTTTGTTGGGGAAAATTATTTTCATCTGCTTTTACATGGCCCAATATTTCATCAAGATCTGCTTATCCCCATCTTGACATCCTTCAGAAAATTAAAATCATTTAATGTTTCCATGTGCTGTTCTGGTTTAATACTTACTTTGTGTTCTCATTTTACACATTTGTTGGTTAGTAGTTGGGGTGCTTAGCCAGCTGGGTTTCCTCCAACAATGATTGCAGTAATCAGAACAGCACTGGACACCCCGTTAGTATGCAGACTGTGTACTTAATAATGATATGGAGTGGTCAGAGGAGTTGTAATTATTCAGATTAGCTAATTGCAGCTGCATTGTACCAGCTACAGTACCTGCACTAGAGTGAATCCTTAAATTATGTTAATAAAGATAATAGTCCGTAGTATATCCTGAAAACTATTCCTTGTATTTCATGCCATGCATTATCAGAAGTAAGGCAGCAGTCCCTTGTGAACCTTTTTGGTTTTAAAATATCATATATGAATAGTAATCTTTACCAAGTCATAGCTTTAATGTTTTAAGCTTTGCTTAATCTGTACACACATTAAATCATTAACAAAACCCCCATCGCCTTGTTTCTTCATAGATGTGAAAGAAGAAGATAAATCCAAGGACAATACTGTGGAGAAAATGGACACTAAAGGGTAACTTTTCTTGTTTATTTTTCTTAAAATTGTAAAGCAGTGTTTCTGAACTTTAGCCCTTGGCAAGTGCCAACATGACATGTTTTCCAACTCCCCCTAAAAAACCATGGGTGATCTAGTAAGTGTATAAGTTCTATGTTTCTAATCATATACCAGCCTTATTCTTCTTCCAGAAAGTTTGGAAAGCTTGCACTGTTGGTACCTACCAAGGGCTGGAGATGATAAACACTGCTCTGGAATCTTATAGAAATGTGTGATTTATATTTACCAGTTTTCCATTCACCTTCAACAGTGTGAAGTCAGATCAGCCAAGTAATCCCTGAGTGTTCAGGATGCTGTGTTCAGAAAGAGAAGTAGAGTCTGCCTCATCCCTTACTTTTTTCTTGACAAGAGACTTCTGATCTACCCCTGTAGCACTTGGCATGGACCGTATTTATTGTAAAACGGTATCGTTTTCCTGGCAGGTTGTATTGAGTTTTCTAATTACGGAGCAACATTTCTTATCTTTGCCTTGCTTTATGTAATAGTATTTAAGATGAATGTGTTATTATGTTTCATGTCTTAAACTGATCTATTAAATGCCTTTTTGCCTTTATTAGCTGTTTGTTATGATTTCAGAATAATCAAAAACACTTTTCAAATCGCCTATAATTATGACAACTTTACTATGTTCACAGTTATTTACACTGATCAAACAAAAGTCTGTTAAATGCTGTGTAGATTTTATTATATAAGAATGCTAAGTAGTGTGTATATACAGAATTCAAGGCACCTGCTTTACAACCTGGACACCCATGTTGGCCTGGACAAGTGCTTATCTTATAATTTAATCAGTTCATGTCCTGTCTCGTCCTCATGATTCTTCTCTTTTGTTTGCATCTAACTAATCAACCAACACATCAGAGGTAAGTGTACTTTTATCATCATAAATTCACGTGTTCTTAGTTGTAAGCTGTAAATAATGTTAATATGTCATCTGCTGTTCATCTGGTAAATTAGTAAAATTTGTTATTCTGATTTAATAAAAGTAATGAATCCAATGAAAAATGTAATTTCTAGAAGAAGATACACTACAGCTTTTGTTACTTTTCTTTTTAGAGATATTTGACCCAATGTGCAAAGAGTGAACAGGAATACAAGAATAAATTGGAATTCCCATTCATAAATAGAAGTCTTGGCAATTTCATTCTTCTGTATGACATGATTATAAGTAATACCAGCGATTTTATAAGAGCTGTGGCAAAATGAAAGCCACATATCGGAGGTTATCGGCTTGGTTTGAAAAATTTCTATTGATAGCTTGTTTTTCCCCAGTATGACACTTGCTGATCTGATCATTACACCTGTGTGCCTGTGGCACAAATGTACTTGTAGGTTTACCTATCCTTTGAAAGTAGCATGTGGATTAATAAACATAGTCATACTAAACAAACATCATGATTAAACCAAACACACACCATACAAAAGTCCTTTCCATGACAAAACATAGATTTTTAGCTACATAATAAAGTTACACCTATAAAGTGTCTTTCTGAAAACGGCACCTTGTCATTCTATAGAATTCTTCAATCAGAACAGTATAAACTTAATATGCATTGGCTGCTTGTTGATGTAAATTGTTTTACAGAACACAGCCACTAGATGGCAGTTATAGCTTAGTCACAATGTAAGATATTGTTATAGGAGGATAAATGTTTTATAGTAAATTCAGATTCCACTGTTTATGTAATGCAAAGGTTATCCAGTGATGGGCAGTCTGCATATATTTATATATATATATAATATTTCAGTAAAGTTTGCTTACTTGGTTACATTTTAGGACAATTGTGTTAATTTGTAAGTCAGAAGTCCACTGTGGAAAATCCTTTGTTTGGATCAGTGTCATTTCTGATCAAGTCCACTTGCATTCTCTTGAAGCTGAGTACATTTTTTGTAAAAATAAATATAGAGTTTACCTTCCATTAAGGACCTATACATCTTGGACCTACTTTATTAAAGGATTCCAAGACTGGAGAAGATTCACTATCATGAGAACCTGGGTGATAAATGGATCTGTTCTAGGGTTGAAAACATTAGCCTATTAATAGCACATGAATAAAAATAAATCCTTTCCAGGTTTGCTGGCTCTCCCAGGTTTTCCCATGATTGTCTATCGAGTCTCAAAGAGCTTCAGTAAATCAGACCCATTAAAAGTACATTCCTAACACTTGCAAAGTCCCCCATTAGAGCTAAAATTGTATTACAGAAATGCTGTGGAAAGGGAAATGCATGAGCTAATTAAAAAAGCTAGTTGTCTATCATGCAGTTTATTACATGGGTGCAATCACATGCTTGCTTCACACAGATAGTAAATTGAAATCAAAACATTCTTTAAGGAACTGTGTCAGTTACAATAATACAGTACATAGATACCCCAAGCCTTATTATATACATTCCATACTTATACAATGATAAAAGCCTCTACCACAGTGGTAATCTCACACTACGTTAATTCTGCACTAAAGTGCTCATTTGGACTGAGACCTGATCTTTAGTTGCTAATTAAGTGGGGGCTTTTTTCTTCTCATCAGGGTATAATCCTGTTAAAAGATTTTACTCTGAGTTGATCTCATCACAGATAATCTTCTTAATAGTTGATCTATCAGTAGGATACAACATAGAATAATCTCCTTAACCTTGCTTGGTCTTGCACCTTTAACTCCAAAGGGAAATTTGTAAAGCACATTTTAACACCTTTAGATGGTTGAAAAAACGCCTTCTAGATTATTAGTTGCCAGATTCAATTTTGTTAAAGTCGGTGTGACAGCTGAAAGTGATTTTCACTGATTTGAAAGTGGCAAATATTCGAAGAATAATGTATAGTGTATAGAGGGCTATTGCAATTATATATTTCAGTGTTTAGTGTAGTATGGCAGAAATCATCAGTTCAAAATACTTTTTAAAAAGAGGTTTAATTATCTTCGTGTACCCTACAGAATTGGAATTCCTTATATTTATGTTGTTGTAGTTTTTCAAATGCTTGACCACTTTTTTTATTAGTTATAAATTTGTTGTCTGCAATCAGGACTTATTTATATAAGAAAACCTTTTTTTTTATAATTCCAATTGGCAGCACTGAAAAACATTTTTTAAAGTATTTCTGAGGATTTTTTTTTAAACTTTGGATAGTATGTGAAGTTTTCCAACATTATAAGGGTAAGGTGAAATCTTTGGATATGGGTGGCCTGTCCTGGGGACAACTCCCTAAAAGGAGAGTTTCTCTCATTCCTTGGAGATTTCCTTTGGTTCCCTATTACATCTTCAGAGCAGGAAGCTGAGGGAAAGAGACCACAACAAATAAACTAGTAAAGATTTTAAAGAAAAATGTTTTACCATACACTTTAACTTCTAGATTTGTCTAGGTATTGTTCATCCTTCATTCAAGGGGCCTGGTTTATTAAAGTTTTCCAAGGCTGGGGAGGATATACTTTCATCAGTGAACCTGGGTGATCCACCAAACCTGCATTGGATTTCTTAAGTCATTTGCTATTTGTTAGCAAATGTTTTCAACCCTGAACCAGATCCATTACAGGTTTGCTGGATCACCCAGGTTCACTGAAGAAAGTGTATCATCTCCAGACTTGGAGAGCTTTAATAAATCAGGCCCAAGGTGTTCATTATCACTGTGGAGAGGACCTATTAGGCATCTGCTACTAAATGAGGGTTAGGAAGACTTGCAGAAAATTTTACGGGTGATGCACCCGTAAAAATCCCTCTCCAGAAGTGACATCTTTAGTCTTTTTGATTGACCAAAATTATATAACTTTTTTGTGCATACACAAAAGAGTGAACTGTCTCAACACCATGGCATTCTAAGATTGTAAATTGAGCTTTGCATCTAAACAAGTGTGCTAGCAGGCAGATAAGAAACTTTTACTGCAGAAGAAATAGTAAGGCTGGGTACACACGTGCAATAATTGTCGTTGGAAAGGATACAAAAGCAGACAAAAGACTGTACAATGCATGAAGGAGCGATGTACATACAGCGCCATTCTCCTTTATGGGGAGGGGGAGAACGATGGAGCGGCACCCTGCTGCACTCTCTCCCCTTAACTTTTATTACGATTGTTCTGGCAGATCCACAAACGATGGAACGACAAGTGCTGTACACACGCCAGATTCTTGTCCGATATCAGCCCTGAGGCGATTATCGAATGAGAAGCCTAAGTCTGCAATAAAAAGCCTTCCTGGTAGCAGAATAGAATACCTTATAATAGGGTTACACTTTCTCTTAAGACCTACTGGAGCAGGGAGATATATGGGGCTTGACAATCATGCTATAGGAGAAAATATTAGAGCAATTTTATTGCTAATATATCAGAATTCTTTTTAAAAATGCCAGCTGCCTGGCTATTTCTTTGGAACTGGTTTCTCATATAAAAAGCATAACATCATTTTGCAGTTAAATTAGAAAGGCCTGCAGGAAGATTGTTGTAGCACATAGCACAATAACTGTCCTATAATCCTGACATTGTAGTTGCCTGAACTTTTGATACAGAGCATGCCATCAGCAGTACCTCCCTCCTTGGCTTAGAGCCAGTGACCTCTTTCTGTAGACTCTTGGAAGAGTGATTTAATGTTGCAACTGTATTAATCTGCATACTGTAGCTCTGAGCTCTGATTCCTTATGCAGCAGATCGTGCGGAGACAAACTAATCCAACATTCAACTTAATCTTCATTTACTACTGGCATTTATTTTTCTTTTAATTCTATGACCTGACAGATTTTCTTTGCAGTAATGTATTTTAATAAAATGTTACAGAACTATTAGAAGTTGTATTAGCTGAGTTGCTTTTACAGGGAAATTTACAAAAGTATTATTCACGGCTTGCTTGAAGTATTTCAATATTGATTATAAAAAGAGGATGAAAACAAGTGTCACTGTTTTAGATTACCCAAAGTCTATTTTTTAATAAACCATTCCAAATACATTATATCATTTCATTCAACAGATAAACTTATAAATACACCCAGCATTGTTAAGTTACTGGTGACAGCAGAGATCAAAGAATCTCAGAAATTGCTAATACTGATCTCTGCTATTGTAAATAATATTTGCTTTGTTGTCTTTTTGATTCTCTGCTTGGGCTTCAGCACAAAGTCATTGACTTAGATTGAGCTGGAACAGTCCTGATCTCTCGGTTTTCTTGGTTCATTGAGTCAGATTTATAAAACCTCTCCAAGGCTGTAGAGGATACACTTTGGGCAGTAAACCTGAGTGATCCAGCAAACTTGAATTGGATCTGGTCTAGGATTCAAAACATTTGCTAACAAATAGCAAATGACTAAAGATATCCATTTCAGGTTTTGCTGAATAACCCAGGTTCATTGATGAAAGTGTATCCTCTCCAGCCTTAGAGAGCTTAAATAAATCAGACCCTTTGACTTGAACAACTGAAGGTCAGTATAATAATCAGGTGAATAGCATTATTCAAAATATGTTTACAATGACAGCCTCCTTAGTGTTTTAAATCAAATCAATAAAGCATTCTGTGCTATGTCAGATTCGGCACATTAATTGGGAAAAAGGCTTACGTTATAAATTTGATTGCTTTAAATGTAAGCTATGAACACAAGATTAGAAGATGATGAGCCACAATCATTCTTGGGCTGAACATATATTTCTGGTGACTATCTGTCATTGTGTGTACAGATGAAGTTAGACAACGGGTACTCATGCACACAACCATACATGTATGACCAGTAGGTGTGTGACATTTAAATCACATCTGCGGTCAGTATAGCTTTTGCAACCTGGGAATTGGAAGAATAAAATTAAGGTTAGGTTCTGGATCGGTTCTATTGTGGTTAAAGTAAGACACTAGGTAGTAGGTTTAATATTAGACACTAGGTAGAAAGCAGAGATAATTAGGCACCAAGAAGGGTCGGTTAGGGTTAGACAGCATGAAGGACTGGGTAGGATTATGCCAGAAATTGGAACAAATCTGCCCACCCACCCTGGCAACCTGGAAGGCTCTGATTAATTGATCACTGCATTTATATAACTTTACTTATGCCAGTATGGGTCAGTTTGCTAAATTTGATCTGGAGGAGCTGGATACAAACCCAGAGTAATGTGCCTTGGGTTTCTGTATGATTTAGTAATCAGTTGTACTGCTTATTGGGCCTCCCTACTTTATTATTTTTCCTCAAACTGAGCTTTACTAATGTTTAAGGTCCTTTATTTTTTATGTTAAACTTTTGTTTCTCTTTTAGCTGGATTTTCCTTAATGATGTTTTAGGATTATTGAGAGAATTAGTATTGTTATTATTACTAATACTGTCGTTATTACCGTAATATTATTATGTCACTACTATTAATAATATTGGTATTCTTCCTATGTTAAGTTATGTTATGTTAAGGTTTTTGTGGTTTACTGCTTGATCTGTTTGCAGTATATTCCACAGTCAATTCAGGTTTTTTTTATTCCAAATATATTGTACTGTTAATCTGATAAAGAGAAATTTCTCAAACAAATGCAATGATTCAGTTGTATAACATCTTTTTGTCTTTTTTCTTAGTATTATTACACTGCTCCCTATATGACACATAATACGTTGATTGTTCATTTGTTCAGATTGGTATGTAAAAGATCAAGCATTGGGGTCACAAGCAAAATGGCTATAGAGCAAAGGAAGTAACCTAGTGAGCAAGGTTTAAATATTCTAAATTGTTTATAGTGTGTCCCTTGAGAGAGTGGGAGGAAACTATTCATACAATCTGCCCCCAATTTTCTGTACTGCTTTTCAACTAATTTTTTATGTTTAATTGATCTTTTCAGTAGCTTGCACAAAATACTGTAGCTTCTTTCTAACCTAGAATTATTGCAGCTCTCTAGTATAATAAAAGAAATTCCATCTTGTATATTTTAAGACATTTGTCAAAGCTCTGTAACTGCCACATTTCAGCAGTGCTTAACTGATGAGTCCAGGATATGTAAAGGGAACCAACGCTCTGTAATTGGGGCCACTCTGGATAATAATAATTTAAAGGACATGACAATTTCTGAGATATTTCAACTAAATGCAAGTTTGCAGTTAAAAATCAAGATTCATATATTTGTGTATGTATGTACATGTAGCTTGGAAACTTTAAATGTTGCTGGTTTTATTGATTCCACACCAGCTTAATAATCTCCCAAAACATTTAAAATTATGGATTTTTTTTTTTTTTTACTTTACTTTTACTTTTTCTACTTTTCAGTCTTCCATGATATTTCTCATGGAAAATATATTTTTAACAGTAACCATACATTGCATGAGATATGATCTCATCATTTCATGTCCTCACCATACTATAGGCTTACATTTCAGGTCATAGGAATGGTGTTTAATGCCCACCCTATAGAGCAGTTATAGGATGCAGTTTTTAATAAGTTACAGTGCCTGTCTGTGGAATTCTGTTAAATGTAACCGTACAGTCTGGCAGTGTTTTTGGGCCTCTCGTGGAATGCAGACACATTCCAAATACATGCACATTCAATTACAATGTCAATACTGATTGTACTGATACCACACAGCCATAATGGTTTCATTTAATAAAATGTCACTGGATTTTTCATAGAGTTCATGAAAAGCTGTATGCCATAAAATGTGAACACTGATGTAAGGAAGTGGCAGAGCCTTGTCACACAAACACATGTCTTAAGTGCTATGCAAACAGCTCTGGGTGCACTAAAAGCTGGAGATTGTTGGTACTTACATAAATCCATGCTATGCAGCCATAGCAGGCACCAATCTCACGGACTTACAGTTCAGTTTAAGCAGCTGTCACCGTAGGATTTCCTCATCAACTCACCGGATTACATTTTTGTTCAAATCCAGCATAATACTATTTTGCTACTCTTTTAGTTTCTTTTGTAATAATCCAAGTGAAGTAAAATAGCTGGGGAGGTTCTTAAGTGTCATATTTTATCATTTCATAGATCATCAGATGTTTTTTATATCAATTCATAAATCCAAATGTGGAGTACAAGTTCAGCTCCTCTAAATCTGTACAGGAATAGCTTTTTACGACACACACGCAAGGCCTTTGTTAAGGTGGCCACATATGTGAACATTTTTTCCCAATAATAGAGAAAAATATAAGTTTCTCTATTTAATTTAAAAGAATTAAAAAAAAAAGATATATATATATAATTAATTTAATTTATTATGTTTAGCTATGTGTGTGGGGCCATTGATGTGCTGTGTGAGTCCAAATGAGGAGGTAATGGAGAGCAGTTTGGCTGAGGAGGGAAGGTTAGGCTCATCCATTGCAACATTAAAATCACCAAGGATTAGGGTGGGCAGGTCATGCCCCTGAAATGAAGTGATTGTGTAAAAAAAAAAAAAAAAAAAAAAAAAAAAAAAAAAAGGCTTTAGTTCTATTTTTCTACAATCTTTTGGTTCAACCCACTGAACTAAAGCTGAAAGTCTGCAGTTCAACTCCATCCGAGTTGTTTCATTTAAAATGAATTGTGGTAATGTACAGAACCAAAATTAGAAAAAAGTTGTCTCTGTCCAAATATTTATGGACCTAGCTGTACCATTTTCGCCTTAATGCGGACCTAAACTAAACTAGCTGTAAGCCCCTCCCCTTTTGTCTTTGTTGCCCTAGCTCTTATTTTCCCCCATTTACCGCAGGCTACGTCACGCGATCTCAAGCCCGCGCAATGCGAGATTGAATGACGTAGGCAGAAACAGAAAATGTTGGCGACTAGCAATTCCTCCACCATGGGATGAAGACAGATAACAGAACAACGTGGGATCCAGGAAAGTAAAGGTGAGTGTGTATTTTTTTTTAACCTCTTTATTATGGAGCCAGTGGTCTCTATTAAACTGTTAATAATACCTCATACTAAACTAGTGGAGTGTCATAGCCTACACAGTCCTCCTATTTTCACTGCTTTTTGTATAAATGGTCACTGGACAGCTCCCCACAAAATATGCATTTTGAAAGTTTTGTGTTATTATTGCATAGTGTTTATATAGCGCCATCATATTACGCAGGGCTTTACAAAGTCCATAGTCATATCACTAACTGTCCCTCAAAGGGGAACTCAATCTAATGTCCCAACCTCAGTCATATGTCTTTATTACAGTCTGTCAATTTTTGGGGGAACCCAAATAACCTAACGGCATGTTTTTAGAATGTGGGAGAAAAGCCACATAAACACAGGGAGAACCAGCAAACTCCATGCAGATAGTGTCTTTGCCAAGATTCGAACTTGGGACCTGCAAAGGCCAGAGTGCTAACCTCTAAGCCTACCGTGCTCCCATACTCTCCCATGTTCTGACATATTTTTCTATGGTGCAATTATTTGTTTGACTTATCAAACAGACATAATAAAATAATTTTTATAGGCAAATATAACACACCCTAAAACAGGGGAAGTTTGATGTTAGGATTTCTGTACATTTTAGTTGGCCTTTGTGAGTAATTCATCCTCATTTCTTACATTTTGGCAGGTTTACATGAAAAGAAAGACACAATGTCTATTGAAATCAAGGTGGCGATCCATGATGAGAGCCATCTCATGAGTCATTAAATATGATGACAGAAATATGGGGATATATTTACAAGACCGGGTGCACCCTGTGGTCTTATCACTGTTACATCATGATGTTCCTGTAATTCAGGATGACAATGCCTCAGTAAAAACTCCTAAACAAATTCAAGAACAATTTCATGAACATCAGCATGAAGTAGAATATTTTCCATGACCTCCCCAGTCAGCAGATCCTAAACCTTATAAAAAATTTTTATGGGAAGTTCTTGAGTGCAAAACACAAAATGAATCTCTTTTCTGCCTTTAAGAATTGTTTAGGAGTTTTCGGAAGGAGTATACTGTATAGGATTTGGATAATACCATTTCAGAGACTGAAATTGTGTTTAAAGTTCCTTAAAACTAACTTATTTTGTCTAGTACGTTGTCCACTCTGCATATATAATTACAAACCATAACCATAACTGCTCAACCATTTCACCCCCCTAAACATAACAAGTTGCCAGATACGGGGTCACAATCATAAAATTCTATTAACAATCGGGGATATTTTTACAAATTTATACTTGCTCATTCACAAAACTTTAGGACGGCGTTCAGACTGGCGGTGAGGTTGCAATGCGGTTAACCCTTCCTCATGCCATAGAACCCTGGCTGGGGGGAGACTCCTCACTTCTGCCTGGAGTCAAATCTGCAGACACTGTGATGTGAGGGATTGAGCTGCTGGTGGGGTGCTTGTTACATTTAGCTGGACACTTACCTTCTGTAAACCCCAATTCTCCTGGAACAGAGGGATGTTGGTAACTGGAAATGTGGGAGACAGTAGGAAACTTCTTGTGTCTCCCCTTTCCCACTTTTTTTACCCATCATATCACGCTACCCTCTCACACATAGCTATCCCCTTACTCTATAAACCCCAATTTTTCATTAAGAAAAGGGAAATGTAACTGCAAGTGCAGGACTTTTGTGGCTAAGTCTCCCTAAAATGTAATCACTAAAATGCCATCCCAAGAAAAACCATACCTGTCATACCATGCTACCCTGTCACACATAGCTGTCCACTTACCTTCTGTGAACCCCAATTTCTGAGGTACAGTGAGATGTAGGGAACTGAAGATGTAGCAGTAAGAACATGTTCCACTTGGTTATCTGTCACATGAAATCCATTTCTCTGGAAGTATGTATTGCATTAGTTATTGGGGTACAAAGAAGGTTAGCACCCCCTATAACTGACAGGGCGCATTGTATGGTGTAGTTTCTGCTCTTTGGTACAGGAATAGTAAGCGGGGAGCAATATATGACCAGCCAGCACTGCATGATAGCTTTAGTTTTGTATCTTTTATTAATAAAATAAGTATCAAATGGCAAGTGCAGTAAGTATTGATTTGTCATCCCTTTTATTTGGTGCATGTATGTTACCGTAACTAGAAACATTTCAATTTATTTTCATTTTAAATTAAAACTCTTCTAGTTTTAAACATACATATTTAGTGTTTGTTTGCATTGTGTCTTGCAAGTTTATACACAATGTAAACTGCAGCCCTTAGATGAAAAAAGGTTGGGCACCACTGCTCTACACCAATAGTACCAGTAAATAGCTGATCACATAATCTGTAAGCAGGTACATTTTCTTGTTCTTTCTGCAATCCTGCTAATCTAGTCCAATAAACATCAAACCCCATTGCAAAAGACAAACCCCATATATTATAGTGCCCATACATTTCATTAGGGATACTCACTTTTATTTACTTTTATATTTGCTTTCACATGTTCCAGGGCCCCTGAACATAGTATTGTAAAAAAGAATGTCGTTTTATATACAAAAAAGTTCAACGATAGTCTTGTGTTTTTAAAGCTGGGGTGCATTGTTTTCATTTAAGACAATCTCCCACAGTTTCTCTTGGCCCCCCCGCAACTTTATTGGAAATACTTTCTTTAAGGGCTTTGCAATTGCAATCTCACTTTTTCCTGATTATACTGTATTTTTTACTTAGCTATGTGGAAAAAAATAGTTAGGACATATTGCCCCGGGCAAATTTGGTGACACTTCCATGTTCAGAGGCTAACTTGAAATATAATAAATTTTTACTTGTTTTTATCCCACTGCTAATCAGATGGCAGTAAGAAACTAGCAGTATTAGACTCAATAACCAACTAGACAGGAGGGTTAATTATTTATATTACCTTGTAGTTTATATAGCACCAATTAGCTGGGCATCATGGTGGTTTATTGGTTAGCACCTCTGGCCTTTGCAGGGCTGGGTCCCAGGTTCGAATCTCGGCCAGGACATATTCTTCATGGAGTTTGCAGGTTCTCCGCGTGTTTGTGTGGGTTTCCTCCCACATTACAAAAACATCTAGTTAGGTTATTTGGCTTCCCCCAAAAAACTGAATTGTTAAAGACATGGTAGGGACCTAAGATTGTGAGTCCATTTGAGGAACAGCTAGTGCCATGACTATGGACTTTGTAAAGTGCTGCGTAATATGTTGGCGCTAGATAAATACTGTATAATAATTATGCTGTGCCTTATAAAGTCGCTAGTCCTGTGCCTAACTGACCTTCAAAGGGGCTTACGATCTAATGTAATGTCCCTACCTAAAGTCCTAGGTCATCAACACAGACTAAGGCCATTGTAAGGGGAAGACGAATAATGTAAGTGAATGTTTGTGGGATTTGAAGGGGGGGGGGGGGACCGGAGTACCAGGAGCCAACATGGGGTGTCCTGGCCTGGATTTGATCCCTGGGACCTAGCGCTGCAAAGAAGAGTGCTAACCACTGAGCCACCATGCTGCCTGTTAATAATCTTAAAGGCAAAAATGGACAATATTTTATACATTTTTTTGAAGAGGACAATAAATTCATATTACAGATCTTCAACAACAGCCACATCTATCATGCTGCACCATGCTAAGAAGCTCATTGAGGCTCCTTTTGGGCATCCAAGTGTAAATATGACATTTGGTAGGGTAATAATCGAGATCCAGAAGAAAGCCCAGATCATTAGAGGTGGTAAATTGCTGTATCATCAGGGAGTGCGTTCAGTGCCTACTGTAAACCTCCCCTGACCATCAGCCTTCTGTGCAACAGAAGGGACAGCGGTGCCCACATGGAGCGAAAAGTGGCGTAGAAAGACATTTCTCTACCAAACAAAAGTAAAATGGCCACCATGACTGAACATTCTGTAGCTGTAACTGTTTAGAGGTT
This sequence comes from Pyxicephalus adspersus, assembly GCF_032062135.1. NCBI lineage: Eukaryota > Metazoa > Chordata > Amphibia > Anura > Pyxicephalidae > Pyxicephalus > Pyxicephalus adspersus. The sequence goes on along the minus strand of NC_092861.1, from coordinate 81,477,806 downwards.
ACTTGCATTTCTTTAACATTTTGTGGGCAGCAAACTGGTTTGAGTGCTGAACAGATGTTATCATCTACACCAAAACTGGTACAAAAAAGAAACCACATACAAACTGTATAACCAATGTATGCAGATTTCAGTTGTTTTCCAAAACCAACCCCACTTTATTGATTATAGAAAGGGGCAGCATGGTGTATTGAATAATGCAAATCAAATGAGACAAACAAGGGGAAGATGTCAAAGATAACCAGGACAGTACAAATTATTTTGGCACAGATCACCAAAAGTTTATTAATATCCCTATTTAATGTACAGCACTGCGTAAAATGTTGACACTATATAAATCTTGTTTATTAATACCCACAGTGGGTAAATTACCTTGTACAGTTTGATTCTGATTCACAGAAACCATTATACTCATCTTTGTAACTATTTTACTGCAGCCCTTCTAGTTGGTTAGACTTGAAATCCCGAGAAAGAATAGTTTAGATTAAGATAATAAATATATGACCAAAATAATAAAAATATGCAATTTTTAGTATGGAACGAAAACAACAACAGGTATTTACAAACTGCGGTATTGCAGTAGTAGGGTCTTGTATCATGTTAGGCATTGTGCATAGTGCCAGGGGTAGCCCATGGATTCAGCCCAGCAACGCACCTGAGATTGTGCATGCTGTATTTTCAGCAGAACAGCGCTATGTAATGCAGACCAGTGCAATGCTGCGTGCTGCCTAACAATACAAATTTGCCGAGATGACATTTTGTTGTGTCATTTAGAATAAATTCAGTTGCGTTGCGTAGACGCATGTAACTTGTATTATTATTATTATTTCCTGTATTTTTGTAGCACCAACATATTATGCAAATGACAGACAGATACAGACAGTGACACAGGAGGAGGAGAGAACCATGCCTAAACTAGCTTACAATTACATTTGTTTGGTTTGTCCCTGCGTGATCCCTTTTATTGTCCTTATTGAAGATGAAAGATTATCCTTCTGTCATTTCAAGCAATATATAATTCTCTTTCGGTAGTATACAGACTGTATCCAGAAGTCACATTTTACATGATACTTTGTTTCAGTGCCCACATGGTGGTGATAAAGAGCTGTGAATGAAGAGATGAATGGGATTTTCTTGCTGCAGAAGGATCTCTGTCCATAAAAATGTATTTTACATTCCAACAGGGGCGTTACAAAGAATCCATATGTCCATGTATTCATAACTTTTTACCCCATTTGTAGAAAAGGACTTTTAGTTAGAGGATGCAGTACATTATATGAAAGAACAAAAACAAGATTACATGCATTTTTGACATGACATGTTATTTATAACTAAATAGTATAAGAGCTGATCACTGCATCACAAAAAAAAATAATGACTGCTACTTGGTCTAATCCAGGGGTGTCAAACTTAAATACACAGAGGGCGGAAATTAAAAACTTAGACCAAGTTGGGGGCCAAGCTTGAAATTTATTGAAAAAAAATGAGGAAGTTTACTACTTAACCTATAACTAACAAAAACAAACCCCTCTACACACACTTTAGAGTTGAAAAGACTAATTGTGTGTTTGTCCTCTCACATCACAAGTTTGTCTGACACTAAATATTACACTATGCAGTCTCTAATGGACTGAAACAGAATGCCCCTGGTAGTCAGGAACAATGTGATCATTGCCTAGGCTTTGTGTCACATGGGTGTACAGGAATAATGTCTTGCATGTATTCAAAATGATGATGTGGGCGGCGGGCTGGTCAGATGTAGTTCATTTTCGTAAATCTTTGGGGGGGGGGGGGCAAAAAAAAGGCATTTGAGGACCAGATTTGGCCCCCGGGCAAGAGTTTGACACCCCTGGTCTAATCCATGTGTCCTATACTAAATCAAGTGCGCTGAATCTAAATCTAAAGTCTGATTCTGCCTAGAACGTCAGTATCTTAAGTTAGTTACATGTATAGATGCGATAAGCTTCATTCTCTCATTCCACAGTTACTATGTAATCTCTATACATAATTAACTTTTGCCTCATAGTTCCATGACAATACCCAAACGTAGTTTTATGTTGCAACAACATATACAATTACACATAATTTACCTGAGTACATGTTCAACACACAAGTACACTTCAGAAGTGTTTCAGGCACTTGCGTTTGTGGCTCTCCCCTGTCTCCCATTGCAAATACCAGCAGTAGTCGCCCATCATGTTGGAGTTGCACCAGTCTTGATATCTTGTTTCCATAACAGAAATGTCCTGGTGGAACCTCTCTCCTTGTTCATTACTCTCATCACCCAAATTTTGTGGGAAGAAGTCCAGTGTAAGAAATGTATTTTAAATGACATTTGGCATCCAAGTTGATGGTATGCTGTTAGCATGTTGTTCACAAGTTGAGCATGATTTTCAGCTCCTTGGTTGCCCAGAAAGTTTTGTGCAACTAGCACTAATGAATCCCAAGCAGCAAGCTTAAGTGTGTTGAGTTTGTCTCTGAATTTGGCATCACGCATCAAATTGCGGATTTGGGGACCAACAAAAATGCCTGCTTTCAGTTTAGCATCTGTTATAACTTTTCCAAACTTGTTCTTCAGATACTGAAAACCCATACCATCAGGATCACCATCACCCATACCATCACGATCCATTGCAACGACAATGTTTTTCATTAATCCAAGTTTAATATGAAGTGTCGGAAGGTAATCTTTCTGAGGATCAATGAGTGATTTATGCTTCACGTTGTACTGGCCAACAGTGTGTTCAGGTCTGGGTGGCCATTCTTTCACTTTATAATGGTTGCTGTCATCACAACTGTTCCATAGACACAGAAAGCACATACCGTATTTTTTGCTGTATAAGACGCACTTTTTCTTCCCCAAAACTGGGGGGGAAAAGTTAGTGAGTCCTATACGACAAATGTGTTATAAAATAATTAAAATAATATACTCACCCGATACCCGATCCTGCGTGTGTCTCTGGCTGCATGCAGCGTCTGTCTCTTCTCTCCT
>NC_092861.1:81467468-81474425 GCF_032062135.1 Pyxicephalus adspersus | reverse complement strand
GGTATATTTTGTATATCCCAATTGCAGGCCAAGAAAGAGTGCCACCACATTCAGGTCACCACAAACGTTTCACTTGTGTTCTGAATAGTTATTCACCTCCATGGATTCCTATGTCTCTTTTATTCCCTCAGCATGAGCAAGAGGAACAGAAGTTTTTTTTGTTAACTTTATGCAGCAATACAGCTTTCAAACTTTCTTTGCTCGAGTCTATGAACAGTCTCCACTGCTCTGGTATGTAATCGCAACTTAACTCCATTATCAGACCACTCATGTCGGTTCAGAGGCAAATGTCGTTTTCTCACTTGTAATACCCTGCAAACTTTGTGTGATGATCACAAAAGTGTGAAGTTGTTCCTTTTTGTAGCAAATTGCACTCCTTTTTTCTGGAGGCTAACAGTTCAGACTTCTCTTTTGACAAAGACAGGTCTCTTACTAGATCATCTAAATCTGATTGGTTTATACAATGTGGCTTATCCTTTTTAAATTGGGGTTTATAACATTCATTAACATCGACATCCTCCTCCTGTTCCTCATCCGACATGTTGCGGTCAGTAACAACAGATGTAGGAGGGACTGGCATTGGATTCTCTGCATCATGTGCCACTGGCTTCAGAGCAGAATTTGAAAACCCAGCATATTTACTCATACAGAAGTAGCAGTCCGAGTGATAGTCTTTTGGCTCACGACAAACCATAGGCACAGCAAAAGGCATTTTATTCCTTTTCCCATTCAACTATTGTGTTGGGCCAACATAACACACCTGACAGCAGATATGAGCTGCCCAGCTTTTATCCTGATCTTCAATTTCACATTCAAAGTAATACTTGTAAGCAAATCTCACCCTCTTGGTAAAGTTCTAGTGTTGATCGCACTGGGTATATTTGCCACAAATGTAGCAAAAATTGTCTGGTTTATTAACACAGCTGCGCCTACTTATCTTTAGCTCAAAACAGACTAACTATGGCCTAGCTGTACTTTCCCATAAGACCTTGGTCCATCTCGCCTTATATACCTATTTCTGACGTCAGCTCACTGACTTGCCCAGCCGCTGCTGGAACATGCATGCCACCAGGGGGCGTGATTCAGCAGAGGCGGCAGCAGGCATAGTGGTAACTGCAACTGTTATAATGTTCCCATGTAAAAATACATTACTCAATTACCGACCATTTGAATAGCTGTAGCAGGCCTACAACCTAAAATCTGTACGTGATAGGGAAATTCTGAGTTCAGATTTAGAATCAGCACACTCAATATCATGTAAATCACATGTGTTATTCCCAGTAGCAAAATCGTTGTGCAGTGTTATGAATGATAGATCTCTGCTTGATCATGCTGAGTGAAACATATATGAGCCTTCTCATATAAAAGGATATGTAAGGATTATACATAAAGGAGCAAACAGCAGTATGGGGAAAACCATGGCCTGGCTTTAACTAACTGCAGTGGGGTTCAAATAGTAGGGCTTAGCCTACCTGAAAGGTCTGATTTGTTTCAGTATTTTAAGGAATTTAAAAATTTAAAGAAAATACATTATGTTTACAAGTTACAAATAAAAAAATAAAGTTTTAAAAAATGTTATATTTGAACTCAATATCTCTGATTTTTTCCCATATATTTATATATATATATATATATATATATATATATATTTCCATTATGTAAATTGTAATATTGGAATTTATTAAAAGATTGGATCATTGCAGAAGATAATTCTGTGCTGCCCCCAGGCTGTGCAATGTAAACTATTCTTTAAATGCTGAGGGACTGTCTAGGGAAGATTCTAGTCCCTGTGCAGTAGGGCTGGAGTGTGAGAGGAAGCAGAAGCACAATGAACCAATAAATTAGTGTACTGTACTAATTAATAGGGGGAAACCGAACGACGAACCAAGCAGTACTTCTGTTCTTTTCACTGCCCAGTCACAGGCTGGTGGATCTAACTAGCAGCAAAAAAGCCAAACTGTAGAGGAAATCTCAGTTTAGAAGCTGAATGTTGCAGTACAGGATGGTTTTGTTATTTTATCGTGTTATTCATGTTTTTATTATGGTCCTCAAAGTGTCCTTACTGTACCTATTGCTAGCAAAAGATTGAACATTTTTTATCTCTCTGTAACAAAGTCATAGTAGCTTAGTAAAACTGCCTGAGGCTAAGCTGTTCAGTTAAAGCAGGACTAAGCTGCAAGATGACCAGCCCTTTATTGAAGGACATTCTATGTCACTTCTTCAATAAAGTAAACTTACCTGCCTGTTCACACTTATATACCTAATCTCAATAGTCCTCACTAAACTTCTGGGTTTGGGATCTTTGGCCAATTTGATCGGCTAGGCTAAAATGACTTAACTTGAGTGCATGCACATAGGAATTTATTCTTTCCCACCAGTCAGATATGCTGGGATCGTACTTTGAGCGGTTCATGCCAGTTGTGGTATAAATCAACTACTGGGCATTATACAAAAGATTGGGAAATACCATGTTTTTCCTCATGTTGCCTCATAACATGTTTTTTCTCAATTTTTATGTTTAGTTCCATGTTAAAGGTTGCAATAGCGTCCCAGCACCAAACTGCTAAGGGAATAAAGATTTCACAAAGTCACTAATGAATGTTAAAGTAAATTTGGTTTCAAGGGGTTGCTTACCTTTCGGTGCAAACATTACTCTTGACTAGTCGTAAATGAAAAACCTATGGATTAGTTCAATCTGATAAGACAAATTGTTTTATGGGGGGAAGGGAAAAGGAATCATCTATACAAACCTGCTTGTTCACTTTTTTATATTGCATTACATTTCACGTTTTATTTTTATCCTTCCATTTTTGATATGAGTAGGAACATGAAATGATTGTGTGGTGAAAAAGTTGCATAGTATAATAGATACTGGCATATTCATTAGGTATAACAATTATTCCAAGACCACCAAACGGATCAAAGGAAGTTTGTTAAGTCGTTATGTGTTATACAGTTACAGGTACTGTTAGTGACTCATGTTTTAAACATTTCATACCGTAACATATGTGTATTGTTTCTGGAATGCATGAGAAGTAAAGAAAATGACTGATGACTTCCTGCAGTAAAGGAGAAGGTGTAATGCTTCGACATAACCTTGTATGAACTGATTGACTAACACTGGCAAAGAACTGCACATATAATCACAGTAACACTGGGCAAAATCTGGCTTGGCAAACAAGGAAAATCTGGCTTTTCCTTTTTCTTTAAAAGTGGTTAAGATTTTTTTTTTTAAATGTAAAAAAAATTCTAGATCAAGGAAAAGGTAAAGCACCATGATCTTTCTTCTCCAGTTTCACTGCACATACAATTATAGATGTGTTTACATTTGCCACAGTGTGTGTCCATGGAAAGTTCAAGAGGTTTTCAGTTCATGGACAGATTTTTAGACACCCCACTTTACCTTTCCACTGTGATCAAAAGAGTGATAATAGCAAAGAAAGTAAATTTGGCATGTGGCATCTCTTACTATAAGAGGATGAGTTCCCAGGAGCCATTTACCATTTGTGTGTAGAGAAAACTGACAATATATGTTGGGAGAATTTTACCATGCTACATGGCTATAGATTGCAATGTCGAAGGCCACATATTTTGTGTTTCTATTCCATGTATATACAGTCGTGTCTTACTAAATGTGAGTGTTACTGGAAGAAAGGGGGAAGCATTGTCACCCTCATGGTTATGAATTCTTTCCTGATTCTGTGTCATAAGCCTCCATCCCACATACACACAGATCCAGTACTTGTAAGTCTTCCACTTTCAACCACCAATCTGTGGAAACAATAATTGCTACCTATTTTAAAAGTGGGTGTACAGCCAAACTTTGACAACTGCATAACATGCTTGCAAACAGCCACCATGTTTAAAGTGTAACTCATTATTCCTTTGGGAGACAGGAAGAGGTAAGATAAAGAATTAGATGAATAGGGTGAGAAGTGAATTATGTACATCTGCAAAACCAAAAACACCTTTGAGAAAACATTTATAATAGAAATAATGAATGATGAGGCCATCATTAGATTGCCCTCTTATACCATGGCCGACCTACATAGACATTTGCCTGGAGAAGAGTTATCTTTTTGTCCAGAAATAATTATAGATAATGTGATGTGATTAAGACATTCATCTTCTGTATTTGCCTGAAAATTCATATTATCTAAGTTAGCTCTGGAGAAAATGAACAACGTGCATAAGAGGGCATTGTTTCTAATAGAAACTGAAAGAATATCATGACACCAAAGTGTATGTCTACAATACATGCATGTTTATCAAAGTTTTAATAAAGGTGCATGTATAGAAAGGTAATCGTGGATCTATTAAAATGAGTCCCTTTTCTGGGCTGATAAAATACAGAATTTTTTCTGGACTAAGTGCTGCCAACCCTATCCAATTGTCTTTTGCTAAACTGCTCAAATCATTCTATTTGTCTCAATTTAGCAACATAGACACCTATTATTTTGTAGTATAAAAAAACACAGCGCCCAATTAGATTCCTTGAGACAACAAAGGAAGTGAGCACATAACATCTTTGAGAGTATTTTGTGACCAAAAATGTTAAAGGTATATTCGAAATTTCCCCCCTCCTATTGTGTGAGACTTCCCCCACCTCCCAGATTGTTAGCTCTTCTGGGCAGGGTCCTCTCCTCCTGTGTCACTGTCTGTCATCTGCAACCCCTATTTAATGTACAGCACTGCGTAATATGTTGGCGCTATAAAAATCCTGTTTAGAATTAACAGGCCAAGAGAAAACAATAAAGTATGTTCGTTGTTAGAGTTGACAAACATTTGGAAATTTTCATTGGAACAAAGAATTGAAATTTTACAATGAAAGTATGTTTACAAGAGATCTTTTCTTAGGTCTATAAACATGATTCTTTTGTCACTGAACAGTAGTGACACTTCAAAATAGGCACACTTGATTACAAATGATAATTTGACAAAGAACAGAAAGAACATGTAGAAGAAAAATAGTTGATGTCATAACAATTAAGATGTCTGTTGAAGACTCTAACATTTTGATGGATAACAATGTATGAAAACAAAATGAAAATGTAAAACGGAACAAAGATGCAATAAAATTAAAATTTGAACTGCAAGTTCAAGAAACATTGTAAAACCCTTATGTATATGTGGTATTTTAGTGTAGTGTCTAAGGATTCTTGTTTTTTAGATAAACTGGAAACATATACATGAATAAATCTAGAGTGCCCAATAATTTTGACTGAAGCACTTGAAAGGAGAACATCAGCATATATGTGAGTATCCGAAAGCTCACAGTAACAACTTAATTCAAGACAGATTTTGGTTTGGTTTGGTAAGTGGGCTGGCAAGGTTCTGGTATGAGCCTAGCAAATGGTAAAAATATCTGCATTGCTTTTTAATCTCCTAGGTGGTGGGAAAACCCTTATGCATCATCAACACAATCAAACTCCTCAACCCTTCTTTACACTTTAATGTAGGTCCATTTAGCTTAATACACTGTGTGCATAACGAGCTTTGCATAGCATTACCATTTGTACCTTTTGCATTACGTTTGTTACCAAGATATACTGTTCCTTGTTACAAACCTAACTGAAAATCAAGAGTTCATGAAACAAATGCATACAGTTTTGAATATTCAAGTGACTTACATACTAATGAATTTACAAATTACTTTATCAAATTCATCTTTATCAAATACTATATAACTATATTTATATAAAGTTCTATATATGTATCTAATGAACATATGAGCTTGCTACATATGTATATGTAAAAAACCCATAACTGCAAAGCAAATAGGAAAAAAAAATGAATGATATGATTCATAGCACTTCTTGAAGCAAATTAATCATGACTGATCTATCATTGACAAAGAGCAACAATACAGACATCCCTAGGAATGAAGTTTTATTGCAAACTATGAATCTACTTGCCTGAGGATAAATTCTTGCTGTCTGTTTCACAATAAGAACAAGATTCTCGCCTGTGCTTATCAGACCTGTAGATTACCCATTCTTGATTCAAAGTACATCAAAGGACACTGATGTCTTCTTAATGTATTAGTGTATTTCCTTGTACTGTGAAATTTGAAATGCAAGCATGGATGGGCAGTTCTGCCAATGATAGGTGGTAAAAAACTGCCAATGTTTATTTTGGTCACTATGCAGTGTGCCTACAATGATACTTTTATAGGTATTCTGTTACCAAAGATGACGATGATTGGTCATCATGAATTATACGATCGTTGTATTTGTTGTATTGTATTTTCTACCATAGGCAGATTATTATATATGCAGAACTACATCATTTGGGTTTACTGGGGAACACAGGACTCTATTTCTCAACATTTGGGTAAATATCTCGCCTTTAGAAGGTTTGGACACTATGCAAATACAATATTTCCCAACTCCATGTACTATACCACTTCAAGTTCAGTTTACCTTAGTGTCTTGAGGGGGTAGAATTTTTTTTTCTGGATCTAAAAGGGAGTACAGATAGGTTAAGCTGTACAAATCACCAAAAAGGAGAAAGGAAAGGTGCTTTCATAATTCCTGAACTATAAAGATTCTCCTGACTCCTTTCAACATCTCCTTTAACCCATTCCTCTTACAAGTGACTTTTTTTATTAATCCATGTCAAGAAGAGGGAAACACAATAAGGAAAAAGGAGAAGCTTGATGCTGCCCTCAGCATTGGTGTTCCAGGTAGATTCCACAAGTGACTTATGGTGCTCTCTCCACTCCTCCAATACCCTACTAATTACTTTCTCACTCATAACTTCATCACTTGCATGGCTTCAAGACTTCTCTGGGGCTGCCCTCACATTCCTCTAGAATTCTCTTCCTTGACCTCTTAAGCTTGCTTTTATTTCTGCATGTTTAAAATAGCCTTTAAAACCTATCCTTTCAAACTCTCTCACTTCTGTCTCCTATACCGACTTACCTACCATTCCGTACCCCCCCCCCCCCCCCCCCCC